>NC_069505.1:275218612-275518612 GCF_027579735.1 Bombina bombina
TTTCTTTCTTTAACTACAGTCACCACGGCACCCTATGGTTTCTCCTGTTTTTCTCCTGTCCGTCGGTCGAATGACTGGGGTGGGCGGAGCCTAGGAGGGACTATATGGACAGCTTTTGCTGTGCTCTTTGCCATTTCCTGTTGGGGAAGAGAATATTCCCACAAGTTATGGATGACGCCGTGGACCGGACACACCGTTGGAGAAAGTAATTTATCAGGTAAGCATAAATTCTGTTTTTTACAAGCCTCCGATGCAGAGAGAGCCACTCTGTGCTGTGGGGGTGCGGGCGCGCCTTAGCCACTGACACTAATGAGACCATCAGAGGGAGAGGGGAAAAAAAAGTTAAAGGAAATATAAAAGGATCGAGGAGGGGGATGGGGGTATTGAGGGGGGCTGCTACACTACAGAAAAAGTTTGAAGGTCAAAAGAAAAAACAAAAATACTATTGTTTTTGGGGGCAAAGATGGCGGCAATTAGGTAGCGGGGGAGGGTTAGAGAGCTGTTGGGGGGGGGGGGGTTTATTTGATCGCATTTGGTGGTGAAATGGTGGCATGAAATATACCAAAATGGGCCTAGATCAATACTTTGGGTTGTCTTCTAATATATATATATATATATATATATATATATATATATATATATATATATATATATATATATATATATATATACATGTCAAGGGATATTCAGGGATTCCTGACAGATATCAGGGTTCCAATGTAACTAGCGCTAATTTTGAAAAAAAGTGTTTTGGAAATAGCAAAGTGCTACTTGTATTTATTGCCCTATAACTTGCAAAAAAAGCAAAGAACATGTAAACATTGGGTATTTCTAAACTCAGGACAAAATTTAGAAACTATTTAGCATGGGTGTTTTTTGGTGGTTGTAGATATGTAACAGATTTTGGGGGTCTAAGTTAGAAAAAGTGTGTTTTTTCCATTTTTCCCTCATATTTTATAATGTTTTTTTAGTAAAATTATAAATTATAAGATATGAAGAAAATAATGGTATCTTTAGAAAGTCCATTTCTCTTGTAAGGTGTATCCAGTCCACAGATCGATCATCCATTACTTGTGGGATATTCTCATTCCCAACAGGAAGTTGCAAGAGGACACCCACAGCAGAGCTGTCTATATAGCTCCTCCCCTAACTGCCATATCCAGTCATTCTCTTGCAACTCTCAACAAACATGGAGGTAGTAAGAGAGGTTCTGGGGTCGCTTCTGGCGGTCCTAAGGCCGCGGGGCATAGCAGTGGCCCCTTATTTAGACGACATCCTAATTCAGGCGTCAAACTTCCAAATTGCCAAGTCTCATACGGACATAGTGTTGGCATTTCTGAGGTCGCATGGGTGGAAGGTGAACGAGGAAAAGAGTTCTCTATCCCCCCTTACAAGAGTTTCCTTCCTAGGGACTCTGATAGATTCTGTAGAAATGAAAATTTACTTGACGGAGTCCAGGTTATCAAAACTTCTAAATTCCTGCCGTGTTCTTTATTCCATCCCTCGCCCTTCGGTGGCTCAGTGCATGGAAGTAATCGGCTTAATGGTAGCGGCAATGGACATAGTGCCGTTTGCACGCCTACATCTCAGACCGCTGCAACTCTGCATGCTCAGTCAGTGGAATGGGGATTACACAGATTTGTCCCCTCTACTAAATCTGGATCAAGAGACCAGGGATTCTCTTCTCTGGTGGCTATCTCGGGTCCATCTGTCCAAAGGTATGACCTTTCGAAGGCCAGATTGGACAATTGTGACGACAGATGCCAGCCTTCTAGGTTGGGGTGCAGTCTGGAACTCCCTGAAGGCTCAGGGATCGTGGACTCAGGAGGAGTCACTCATTCCAATAAACATTCTGGAACTAAGAGCGATATTCAATGCTCTTCAGGCTTGGCCTCATTTAGCGACAATGAGGTTCATCAGATTTCAGTCGGACAACATCACGACTGTGGCTTACATCAACCATCAAGGGGGAACAAGGAGTTCCCTAGCGATGTTAGAAGTCTCAAAGATAATTCGCTGGGCAGAGATTCACTCTTGCCACCTATCAGCTATCCATATCCCAGGTGTAGAGAACTGAGAGGCGGATTTTCTAAGTCGTCAGACTTTTCATCCGGGGGAGTGGGAACTCCATCCGGAGGTGTTTTCTCAATTGGTTCATCGTTGGGGCAAACCAGAACTGGATCTCATGGCGTCTCGCCAGAACGCCAAGCTTCCTTGTTACGGATCCAGGTCCAGGGACCCCAAGGCAACGCTGATAGATGCTCTAGCAGCGCCTTGGTCCTTCAACCTGGCTTACGTGTTTCCACCGTTTCCTCTGCTCCCTCGTCTGGTTGCCAAAATCAAGCAGGAGAGAGCATCAGTGATCTTGATAGCGCCTGCGTGGCCACGCAGGACTTGGTATGCAGATCTGGTGGACATGTCATCCTTTCCACCATGGACTCTGCCGCTGAGACAGGACCTTCTACTTCAAGGTCCTTTCAACCATCCAAATCTAATTTCTCTGAGGCTGACTGCCTGGAGATTGAACGCTTGATTTTATCAAAGCGTGGTTTCTCCGAGTCAGTCATTGATACCTTAATTCAGGCACGAAAGCCTGTCACCAGGAAAATCTATCATAAGATATGGCGGAAATATCTTTATTGGTGTGAATCCAAGGGCTACTCATGGAGTAAAGTCAGGATTCCCAGGATATTATCTTTTCTCCAAGAAGGATTACAGCTCATTCTACTAGAGCTGTGGCTTCCACATGGGCCTTTAAAAATGAGGCTTCTGTTGAACAGATCTGCAAGGCAGCGACTTGGTCTTCGCTTCATACTTTTTCAAAATTCTACAAATTTGATACTTTTGCTTCTTCGGAGGCTATTTTTGGGAGAAAGGTTTTACAGGCAGTGGTACCTTCCGTTTAAGTACCTGCCTTGTCCCTCCCTTCATCCGTGTACTTTAGCTTTGGTATTGGTATCCCACAAGTAATGGATGATCCGTGGACTGGATACACCTTACAAGAGAAAACATACTTTATGCTTACCTGATAAATTTATTTATCTTGTGGTGTATCCAGTCCACGGCCTGCCCTGTCATTTTAAGGCAGGTATTTTTTAATTTTAAACTACAGTCACCACTGCACCCTATGGTTTCTCCTTTCTCTGTTTGTTTTCGGTCGAATGACTGGATATGGCAGTTAGGGGAGGAGCTATATAGACAGCTCTGCTGTGGGTGTCCTCTTGCAACTTCCTGTTGGGAATGAGAATATCCCACAAGTAATGGATGATCCGTGGACTGGATACACCACAAGAGAAATAAATTTATCAGGTAAGCATAAATTATGTTTTAATGGCAAGAAAACGGTATATAATATGTATGGGTACAGTAAATGAGTAAGAGGAAAATTACAGCTAAACACAAGCACTGCAGAAATGAAATTGACAAATGGTCTGGTCATTAGGGGGTTAAAGGGACATAAAACCCAAATTTTTTCTTTCAGGATTCAGATAGAGAATACAATTTTAAACAACTTTCCAATTTATTTCTATTATTTAATTTGCTTCTCTTGTTATCCTTTGCTGAAAGCTTTATCTAGGAAAGCTCAGGAGCAGCAGAGAACCTAGATTCTAACTGTTGATTGGTAGCTGCATATATATATTGATTGTGATTGGCTCACCCATGTGTTCAGTTAAAAACCATTAGTGCATTGCTGCTCCTTCAACAAATGATACCAAGAGAATGAAACAGATTAGATAATAGAAGTAAATTAGAAAGTTGTTTAAAATTATATTCTCTATCTAAATCATGAAATAACATTTTTGGGTTTCATGTCCCTATAAGTGTTTTGTTTGCTCTAAAATATGATCTAATCTTACTTTGTTCCTAATTTTTTCAAGACCGTCACAGAACCTGATCTACGAAATAACAGGATACTGGATGATCTGGTGAAGACCTTTGTCTCTGCAAGGTATGTGTACATGATGTATTTTGCCCAGAATGCTTTAAAGGATGTTATAATTCCTCTTAAAGGGATATAAACAGTAAATAGGCTATTTAAAGCAGAGATTAGCCTGAAAATAATATGTAGATGTATTTAAAAAAAAATGATATTAGTTGTTTAAATATTGAAGAAATAAGTTTAACGCTTTAATTTCTATACAGTGAGTGATGTTAAAATGTTGAAAAATATATTTTTCATCTCATCTGCAGCTTAGGACAAGTAGGAACAAATAAAGGACCAGATTACAAGTGGAGCGCTAAATATTGCTTGAAAGCAATAATGTGCGCTGGTATTACAATTTAATCGCAATGTGAATGCAAGCTCGCGTTGGCTTTGCTAGGAAGCATTGCGCGCACGAGAACACGACTCCATAGGCTTCTATGGGAGCCTCATTGTGATGCCGTCACAGACGGCATCAGAACCTTGCATAGCGAAGGGGGTAAGTAGCGCAGTGATGGGCAGCAGTTAGTAAATATACATATATATTTATGTGTTAATATATGTATATACACAGTCATATACAGATATATTTACTAGGAACACACAGTTCCCGTAGACCACAATGTAAAGACACTTTTTAGTGCCATTTTTTTTCTAACACCCCTGTCCCCTAAAAACTGCCTAGTTCAGTTGTTTAAATTAAAAACTACAATTCTCTCTATTTTGAGGGCATTTGGGTCACTTTTAGAAAATTAACCAGAGATATAATCTCTGGTAAAGTTTCGGAGCTCTAATTGCTATCGCTGTAATTTAGCGCTCCACTTGTAATCTAGCCCAAAGTGAGCAAACAGCTGTGTGGAATGTACCTATTGTAAAGTAATTTTATTTATCAGGGTTATCCCTTTAAATGATAGGTCAAAACTTAAATGTGCATTAATGCATTAAGTTAATACTTGTAGCTAATTATCTGTGAGTTACTGTTTACCTCCCCTCCTGTCTAACCTTCTGTTTAGTTATTTGCTCTCTTAGGGTGAATTATCAGTTTTGCATCAACAATCCAGTAGGGAAAGTATACTTTGCAATAGAAGTGGGCATACTAGGTAGTTTAGGTTTGAATATTATTGTGCGTATGTATTTAGCTATTAGATTGAGAATATAAAGGAATATGTATCTGTCTGTTTAAATACCTGTTCAATAAATTATTACTAAGTAACTAAGCTGAATCAGTGCTAAACCACGTTAAAGTGATGGTAAACTTTACATGTTTTAAAATCATGTCTGGAAGTGATATTTTAGAGGGACTTTAATTGATCACTTCTAATATAAGGCTCGATTTATCAATCCAGGGCGGACAGGGGCCATACATACTTCGGCCCTATCCACCCCAGCTCTCCTCTGGCGGGCAGCAATCCGCTGCCCGAATTTCATATTGCACATGAGTGAGATTTTGCGCTCGCATGCAACACCAGCCCCTGTCGATCTCCCCGGCCTCATTCTAAGAGGTGAAGAAGAGGGTAGGAAGCAGAGGTCTCGTGACTGCTGCTTAAAAAATCCTGACTGCAGATTCTCTTGTGAGAACCTGCAGTCGAAGGAAGGCGAAGGGCTTGATAAATCGAGTCCTTAATGTCCTGCTGATGAAACCTTTGAGGACTGCAGAGCATTGCATTTTTGGTTGCCATGGGGTTAACTGCTGCTGGAAGAGATGCTCTGCTCTGATAGACCACTGAGGTTTGATTTACAGCTGTCTAGTGTGGGGTGGGGAAGGTGTGCTGTGTGTGTGCTACAGTGCTAAGCTGCTGAAGTTTAAGTTTACAGTATTCCAGTACTTATATTTGTCTATGCAACAGCGAGTCTTTTATCTTAAAATGCTGCAATGTGCTGCTCACATTTGTGGTGTTTTTTTATTTTTCTCTTGTTAAGTGTGTTCAGTCCACGGGTCATCCATTACTTATGGGATATATTCTCCTTCCCAACAGGAAGTTGCAAGAGGATCACCCAAGCAAAGCTGCTATATAGCTCCTCCCCTCACATGTCATATCCAGTCATTCTCTTGCAAGTCTCAACAAAGAAGGAGGTCGCGAGAGGAGATAGGAGTTTTTTACCTAATTATTCTTCAATCAAAAGTTTATTATTTTAAAATGGCACCGGAGTGTGCTGTTTTTTCTCTCAGGCAGTATTTAGAAGAAGAATCTGCCTGCGTTTTCTATGAACTTAGCAGACGTAACTAAGATCCACTGGCTGTTCTCGCACATTCTGAGGAGTGGGGTAACTTCAGAAAAGGGAATAGCATGCGGGGTCCCCCGCAAATGAGGTATGTGCAGTAATATTTTCTAGGAATGGAATTGACTAAGAAAACACTGCTGTTACCCATATGATGTAAGTACAGCCTTTAATGCAGTAGTAGCGACTGCTATCAGGCTGATAAATGTATGCGCAGTTGAGTTATTTTCTAGGGACTAGAATTTGACTGAGAAAATACTGTTAATACTGAAATAAATGTATGAGCCTTAACTGCAGTAGAAGCGACTGGTAGCAGGCTTAGTGATAACTTTGCATAACACTGGAAAGTTGTTTTTAAAACGTTTACTGGCATGTTATTCGTTTTGTGAGGTACTTTGGTGATAAATCTTTTTGGGCATGATTTTTTTCCATATGGCTAACGTATATTTCTGCATAGAAACCGTTGTAACAGGTCTCCCACTGTTGTAGTGGGAGGGGCCTTTTTTAGCGCCTTGTTGCGCAGTTAAAATTCTAGCACAGTCTTCCTGCTTCTTCCTCCTTGATCCAGGACGTCTCCAGAGAGCTCAGGGGTCTTCAAAATTCATTTTTGAGGGAGGTAATCAGTCACAGCAGACCTGTGACAGTGTGTTTGACTGTGAGAAAAGCGTTAAATCTTAAATTGATTATCCGTTTTTGGGTATTGAGGGGTTAATCATCCGTTTGCTAGTGGGTGCAATCCTCTGCTAAATTCATACATTTTCTATTAAAATTGTTGGCTATAACTGAATTAGTTCATTGTTAGTTCAACTGTGACAGTTTTTTGTGTTTTTAAAAGCGCTGCAGCGTTTTTTCTATTGCTTGTAAATTTATTGAAAGATTTTTTCCAAGCTTACTAGCCTTCATTGCTAGTCTGTTTAAACATGTCTGATACAGATGAATCTACTTGTTCATTATGTTTAAAAGCCAATGTGGAGCCCAATAGAAATATGTGTACCAATTGTATTGATGTTACTTTAAATAAAAGTCAGTCTTTACTGGTAAAGAAATTATCACCAGACAACGAGGGGGAAGTTATGCCGCCTAACTCTCCTCACGTGTCAGTACCTTCGCCTCCCGCTCAGGAGGTGCGTGAGATTGTGGCGCCAAGTACATCAAGGCTCTTACAAATCACTTTGCATGATATGGCTAATGTTATGAAAGAAGTATTATCTAATTTGCCTGAGTTAAGAGGCAAGCGCGATAGCTCTGGGTTTAGGACAGAGCGCGCCGATGACACGAGAGCCATGTCCGATACTGCGTCACAATTTGCAGAACATGAGGACGGAGAGCTTCATTCTGTGGGTGACGGATCTGATCCGGGGAGACCGGATTCAGAAATTTTTAATTTAAGCTTGAGAACCTCAGTGTATTGCTAGGGGAGGTGTTAGCGGCTCTGAATGATTGCGACACGGTTGCAATCCCAGAGAAATTATGTAGGCTGGATAAATACTATGCGGTACCGGTGTGTACTGACGTTTTTCCTATACCTAAAAGGCTTACAGAGATTATTAGCAAGGAGTGGGATAGACCCGGTGTGCCCTTTTCCACTCCTCCGATATTTAGAAAAATGTTCCCAATAGACGCCACCACACGAGACTTATGGCAGATGGTCCCTAAGGTGGAGGGAGCAGTTTCTACTTTAGCTAAGCGTACCACTATCCCGGTGGAGGATAGTTGTGCTTTCTCAGATCCAATGGATAAAAAATTAGGTTACCTTAAGAAAATGTTTGTTCAACAAGGTTTTATCTTACAGCCCCTTGCATGCATTGCGCCCGTCACTGCTGCAGCGGCATTCTGGTTTGAGTCTCTGGAAGAGGCTATTCGCACAGCACCATTGGATGAGATTATGAACAAGCTTAAAGCCCTTAAGCTAGCTAATGCATTTGTTTCGGATGCCGTTGTGCATTTAACCAAACTAACGGCTAAGAACTCCGGATTCGCCATCCAGGCGCGCAGAGTGCTATGGCTTAAATCCTGGTCAGCAGATGTAACTTCTAAATCTAAATTGCTTAATATTCCTTTCAAAGGGCAAACCTTATTCGGGCCCGGCTTGAAATAAATTATTGCTGACATTACTGGAGGTAAGGGTCACACCCTTCCTCAGGACAGGGCCAAATCAAAGGCCAAACAGTCTAATTTTCGTGCCTTTCGTAATTTCAAGGCAGGAGCAGCATCAACTTCCTCCGCTCCAAAACAGGAAGGGACTGCTACTCGTTACAGACAGGGTTGGAAAGGCAACCAGTCCTGGAACAAGGGCAAGCAGGCCAGAAAACCTACTTCTGCCCCTAAGACAGCATGAAGAAAGGGCCCCCTATCCGGAAACGGATCTAGTGGGGGGCAGACTTTCTCTCTTCGCCCAGGCCTGGGCAAGAGATGTCCAGGATCCCTGGGCGTTGGAGATCATATCTCAGGGATACCTTCTGGACTTCAAAACTTCTCCTCCACAAGGGAGATTTCATCTGTCAAGGTTATCAATAAACCTAATAAAGAAAGAGGCATTTCTACGATGTGTACAAGACCTCTTAGTAATGGGAGTGATCCACCCGGTTCCGCGGACGGAACAAGGGCAAGGTTTTTACTCATCTGTTTGTGGTTCCCAAAAAAGAGGGAACCTTCAGGCCAATCTTGGACCTGAAGATCTTAAACAAATTCCTAAGGGTTCCATCGTTCAAAATGGAAACTATTCGAACCATCCTACCCATGATCCAAGAGGGTCAGTATATGACCACAGTGGACTTAAAGGATGCCTACCTTCACATACCGATTCACAAAGATCATTATCGGTACCTAAGGTTTGCCTTTCTAGACAGGCATTACCAGTTTGTAGCTCTTCCCTTCGGGTTGGCTACGGCTCGAGAATTTTTACAAAGGTTCTGGGCTCACTTCTGGCGGTACTAAGACCGCGAGGCTTAGCGGTGGCTCCGTACCTAGACGACATTCTGATACAGGCGTCAAGTTTCAAAATGCAAAGTCTCATACAGAGATAGTTCTAGCATTTCTGAGGTTGCATGGTTGGAAAGTGAACATGGAAAAGAGTGCTCTGTTCCCACTCACAAGGGTTCCCTTTCTAGGGACTCTTATAGATTCTGTAGAGATGAAGATTTACCTGACGGAGTCCAGGTTATCAAAAATCCTAAATGCTTGCCGTGTCCTTCATTCCATTCCAAGCCCATCAGTAGCTCAGTGCATGGAAGTAATCGGCTTAATGGTCGCGGCAATGGACATAGTGCCATTTGCGCGCCTACATCTCAGACCGCTGCAACTATGCATGCTAAGTCAGTGGAATGGGGATTACTCAGATCTGTCCCCTTTACTAAATCTGGACCAGGAGGCCAGAGATTCTCTTCTCTGGTGGTTGTCGCGGGTTCATCTGTCCAAAGGAATGACTTTTCGCAGACCAGATTGGACGATTGTAACAACAGATGCCAGCCTACTAGGCTGGGGTGCAGTCTGGAACTCCCTGAAGGCTCAGGGATCGTGGACTCAGGAGGAGAAACTCCTCCCAATAAACATTCTGGAATTAAGAGCAATATTCAATGCTCTTCTAGCTTGGCCTCAGCAACACTGAGGTTCATCAGATTTCAGTCGGACAACATCACGACTGTGGCTTACATCAATCAAGGGGGAACCAGGAGTTCCCTAGCGATGTTGGAAGTCTTGAAGATAATTCGCTGGGCAGAGTCTCACTCTTGTCATCTGTCAGCGATTTACATCCCAGGCGTGGAGAACTGGGAGGCGGATTTTCTAAGTCGCCAGACCTTTCATCCGGGGGAGTGGGAACTTCACCCGGAGGTGTTTGCTCAACTGATTCTTCGTTGGGGCGAACCGGAGCTGGATCTCATGGCATCTCGCCAGAACGCCAAGCTTCCTTGTTACGGATCCAGGTCCAGGGACCCGGGTGCGGTGCTGGTAGATGCATTAGCAGCCCCTTGGGTTTTCAACATGGCTTATGTGTTTCCACCATTTCCGTTGCTACCTCGACTGATTGCCAGGATCAAACAGGAGAGAGCATCGGTGATTCTGATAGCGCCTGCGTGGCCACGCAGGACCTGGTATGCAGACCTAGTGGACATGTCGTCCTGTCCACCATGGTCTCTGCCTCTCAGGCAGGACCTTCTAATTCAGGGTCCTTTCAACCATCCAAGCCTAATTTCTCTGAGGCTGACTGCATGGAGATTGAACGCTTGATTCTATCAAAGCGTGGTTTTTCGGAATCGGTTATTGATACGTTAATACAGGCTCGGAAACCTGTTACCAGAAAAATTTACCATAAGATATGGCGTAAATATTTATATTGGTGTGAATCCAAGAGTTACTCATGGAGTAAGGTTAGGATTCCTAGGATATTGGCTTTTCTACAAGAAGGTTTAGAAAAGGGTTTATCCGCTAGTTCGTTAAAGGGACAGATTTCTGCTCTGTCTATTCTTTTACACAAACGTCTGGCAGAGAATCCAGACGTCCAGGCTTTTTGTCAGGCTTTGGCTAGGATTAAGCCTGTGTTTAAAACTGTTGCTCCTCCGTGGAGCTTAAACTTGGTTCTTAAAGTTCTTCATGGTGTTCCGTTTGAACCCCTTCATTCCATTGATATTAAGCTTTTATCTTGGAAAGTTCTGTTTTTGATGGCTCGAAGAGTCTCTGAGTTATCTGCCTTACATTGCTATTCTCCTTATCTGATTTTTCATTCAGACAAGGTAGTTCTGCGTACTAAACCTGGGTTTTTACCTAAGGTTGTCTCTAACAGGAATATCAATCAAGAGATTGTTGTTCCTTCATTATGTCCTAATCCTTCTTCAAAGAAGGAACGTCTTTTGCATAATCTGGACGTAGTCCGTGCCCTGAAGTTCTACTTACAGGCAACTAAAGATTTTCGGCAAACTTCTTCTCTGTCGTTTATTCTGGTCAGAGGAGAGGTCAAAAGGCTTTGGCCACCTCTCTCTCTTTTTGGCTTCGTAGCATAATTTGTTTAGCCTATGAGACTGCTGGACAGCAGCCTCCTGAAAGAATTACAGCTCATTCCACTAGAGCTGTGGCTTCCACCTGGGCCTTTAAGAATGAGGCCTCTGTTGAACAGATTTGCAAGGCTGCAACTTGGTCTTCACTTCATACCTTTTCAAAATTTTACAAATTTGACACTTTTGCTTCTTCGGAGGCTGTTTTTGGGAGAAAGGTTCTACAGGCAGTGGTTCCTTCTGTTTAATGTTCCTGCCTTGTCCCTCCCATTATCCGTGTACTTTAGCTTTGGTATTGGTATCCCATAAGTAATGGATGACCCGTGGACTGAACACACTTAACAAGAGAAAACATAATTTATGCTTACCTGATAAATTTATTTCTCTTGTAGTGTGTTCAGTCCACGGCCCGCCCTGTCTTTTTTTGAGGCAGTTCTAAATTTTAATTAAAACTCCAGTCACCACTGCACCCTATAGTTTTTCCTTTCTCATCTTGTTTCGGTCGAATGACTGGATATGACATGTGAGGGGAGGAGCTATATAGCAGCTCTGCTTGGGTGATCTCTTGCAACTTCCTGTTGGGAAGGAGAATATATCCCATAAGTAATGGATGACCCGTGGACTGAACACACTACAAGAGAAATAAATTTATCAGGTAAGCATAAATTATGTTTTTTATTTTTTAATATGTCTCAAATAAAGTAATGTATGTATTTTATATTCTGCATTTTCTTGATTGCATTTAGATCTACTAAAACAGACAATCCTAGTGATTTTAAAATAGAGCTTTTACTGCTCTAAGCATACTGGACATTATTTTGCAAATTCTGGCTAGCTGGCATGGCAACTGAAATGTCAAGATATTACTAATGATGTTAATTCTGATTCTAAGGATCTCTAATGTGATGTTTCCTTAGAGAGTAAAGATATTTATCAAATTCTATTTTACCACAGAGGAATTAATACATTGTTGGTGTGATAAATAGATTTCTTCTATAAGATACGACTAGTCCACGGATTCATCCTTTACTTGTGGGATATTATCCTCCTGCTAACAGGAAGTGGCAAAGAGTGCCATAGCAGAGCTTTCTATATAGCTCCTCCCTTGATTCCACCCCCCAGTCATTCTCTTTGCCTACTCTAAGTCATAGGAAGGGTAAAGTGAAAGACGTGATAAAATGTTAGTTTTTATTTTCTTCAAGCAAGATTTTTTTGTTTTAAATGGTACCTGTGAGTGCTATTTTTTCCCAGGCAGCAGATGGATGAAGACTTCTGCCTGGAGACTGATGATCTTAGCTGTTGTTACTAAGATCCAGAGTAGTTCCCACAGAGTGGCTGAGGAGTACTTAAGAAACTTCAGTGTGAGGAACGTTTTTCATGCTGCAAGCATTGAGGTATGTTCAGTGATTTTTTTTCTGGAGAGACTGTGTTATTTCAGAATTGGCTGACAGTATCCCCATGAGGGAAAGGGTAAGCAGTAATCCTAAATGTATAGAGAGGGGTATTACTGGACCTCTATGTTGGGCTCTAAAAAATGGTTGACACTAATGACAGTATGTTTGTGAGCAAACGTTTCTATGTTGGGAGTTAAAATAACGTTTTTTTGTGGCAAACATTTTGATTTTATTTTCACAATGGAGGGTACACATGGCTTCACTTAGATGGGTATATGAACCCACATGGCTAGGTTTTAGACCGCTGTGGTGCAGTTATTGTTAAGGCTGTGAGACATCGAGTTAGATGGACGGGGCCTATTTTCGTGCCTCAGTTGCGCAGTTGTTTTTCCCAGGCAAGCAGCAAGCTCCAGCTCCAGTGGGCTTTTCAGACAAGTTTGGGCCTAATCGAAGGGTTAATCCAATTTTGCAGACCCCTGAGGGCAGGTAGGCACCATAGCAGGGCTGTGGCGAGGTGCAGGGGGTGTTTTTGTTTAACTATAACGTTTTTGCTATAACGTTTTTTGTTTTTAAGGGTTAAGTATTCCTTTCCTTGTGGGGCAATCTTAGCTGATAATTTGGGATACATTTATCATAAAATTATTAATGTTATCGTTTTAAAGCAGTTTTGGAAAAATTGTATGCTTTTTTTCTCTTAAAGGCGCAGTACCGTTTTTTTTTTCAGATTTTTTTATTTTTTTCACAAAATAAAGTGTTTTCAAGCCTGTTTGTGGCCATTACTAGCCTGTTTAACATGTCTGACATTGAGGAAAGCCAATGTTCTATGTGTTTAGAAGCCATTGTGGAACCCCCACTTAAAATGTGTCCCTCATGTACTGAAAGGGCCTTACATTGCAAAGAACATATTTTAGCTGATAAAAGTATGTCTCAGGATGATTCTCAGTGAGAAGAGAATCAGATTATGCCATCTAATTCTCCCCAAGTGTCACAACCTTTTACGCCCGCTCAAGCGACGCCTAGTACCTCTAGCGCGTCTAATTCTTTCACCCTGCAAGATATGGCTGCAGTTATGTCTACTACCCTTACAGAGGTATTATCTAAACTGCCAGGTTTACAGGGTAAGCGCAGCAGGTCAGGCATTAGAGTAAATGCTGAGACCTCTGATGGTTTATTGGCCATCTCCGATGTACCCTCACAGTGTTCTGATTTGGGGGTGGGGGCATTGCTGTCTGAGGGAGAGCTTTCTGATTCAGGAAAGATGTTCCCTCAAACAGACTCAGATGTGACGGCCTTTAAGTTTAAGCTTGAACACCTCCGCTTGTTACTCAGGGAGGTTTTAGTGACTCTGGATGATTGTGACCCTATCGTCATCCCGCCAGAGAAACTGTGTAAAATGGATAAATACCTAGAGGTCCCTACTTACACTAATGTTTTTCCAGTCCCTAAAAGAATTTCGGACATTGTTGCTAAGGAATGGGATAGACCAGGCATTCCGTTCTCTCCCCCTCCTACTTTTAAGAAAATGTTTCCCATATCTGACACCATTCGGGATTCCTGGCAGACGGTCCCTAAGGTGGAGGGAGCTATTTCTACCCTGGCTAAGCGTACAATTATACCTATTGAGGACAGTTGTGCTTTCAAAGATCCTATGGATAAAAAATTGGAAGGGCTTCTAAAGAAGTTGTTTATTCATCAGGGTTTTCTTCTGAAACTATAGCGTGCATTGTTCCAGTAACTACTGCAGCAACATTTTGGTTTGAGGCTCTAGAGGAGGCTCTTAAGGTTGAGACCCCATTAGATGATATTTTGGATAGAATTAGGGCTCTCAAGCTAGCAGGAGGGGAACTTTGCTCAATCCAAGTCAGTCTGGAGACCTAACCAGACCTGGAATAAAGGTAAACAGTCCAGGAAGCCTGCTGCTGCTACCAAGACAGCATGAAGGGGCAGCCCCCGTTCTGGGACCGGATCGAGTAGGGGGCAGACTTTCTCTCTTCGCTCAGGCTTGGGCAAGAGACGTTCACGATTCCTGGTCTTTAGAAATTGTGACCCAGGGGTATCGTCTAGAATTCAAAGATTCTCTCCCAAGGGGGAGATTTCATCTTTCACGTTTGTCTGTAAACCAGACAAAAAGAGAGGCGTTCTTACGCTGTGTAGAAGACCTATATACCATGGGTGTAATCTGCCCAGTTGCGAAAGTAGAACAAGGGCAGGGGTTTTACTCCAATCTGTTTGCGGTTCCCAAAAAAGAGGGAACCTTCAGACCGATTTTAGACCTCAAAATCTAAACAGATTTCTCAGGGTCCCATCTTTCAAGATGGAGACCATACGAACAATTTTACCAATGATCCAGGAGGGTCAACATATGACCACCGTGGATTTGAAGGATGCGTATCTTCACATTCCTATCCACAAAGATCATCACCAGTTCCTCAGGTTCGCCTTCCTGGACAAACATTACCAGTTTGTGGCCCTTCCTTTCGGGTTGGCCACAGCTCCCAGAATTTCCACAAAGGTGCTAGGGTCCCTTCTGGCAGTTCTAAGGCGGCGGGGCATAGCAGTGGTGCCCTATCTGGACGATATTTTGATTCAGGCGTCAACTTACCATCTGGCCAAATCTCACATGGACATCGTGTTGGCTTTTCTACGATCTCACGGGTGGAAGGTGAACATAAAAAAGAGTTCACTTGTTCCTCTGACAAGAGTTCCATTCCTAGGAACTCTGATAGACTCGGTAGACATGAAGATTTTTCTGATGGAGGTCAGAAAATCAAAGATCTTAACCACTTGCCGGGCACTTCATTCCATCCTCGGCCATCAGTGGCTCAGTGTATGGAGGTAATTGGACTAATGGTAGCGGCAATGGACATAGTTCCGTTTGCTCGCTTACATCTCAGACCACTGCAGCTGTGCATGCTCAGACAGTGGAATGGGGATTATGCGGATTTATCTCTGCAGATAAATCTGGATTTAGAGACCAGAGACTCTCTTCTTTGGTGGTTGTCACAGGATCATCTGTCCCAGGGAATGTGCTTCCGCAGGCCAGCATGGGTAATAGTGACGACGAACGCCAGCCTCTTGGCTCAGGGTGTGTGGACTCAGGAGGAGTCCCTACTACCAATAAATATTCTGGAACTGAGAGCGATTTTCAACGGGCTTCAAGCGTGGCCTCAGTTTGCTTCGGCCAATTTCATAAGATTCCAGTCGGACAATATCACGACTGTAGCATATATCAATCATCAAGGGGGAACAAAGAGTTCTCTAGCGATGATAGAGGTTTCCAAAATTATTCGATGGGCAGAGACTCACTCTTGCCATCTATCAGCAATCTATATCCCAGGAGTGGAGAACTGGGAAGCGGATTTTCTAAGTCGTCAGACTTTTCATCCGGGGGAGTGGGAGCTCCATCCGGAGGTGTTTGCACAATTGATTCATCAATGGGGCACACCGGAATTGGATCTGATGGCATCTCGTCAGAATGCCAAACTTCCTTGTTACGGGTCCAGATCAAGGGATCCTCAAGCAGTGCTGATAGATGCTCTAGCAGTACCTTGGTCGTTCAACCTGGCTTATGCGTTTCCTCCTTTTCCTCTCCTACATCGTCTGATTGCCAGAATCAAACAGGAGAGGGCTTCGGTAATCTTGATAGTGCCTGCGTGGCCACGCAGGACTTGGTATGCAGACCTGGTGGAAATGTCATCTTTACCACCGTGGAAACTGCCACTGAGACAGGACCTTGTCATTCAGGGTCTGTTCCAACAACCAAATCTAGTTTCTCTGCAGCTGACTGCCTGGAGATTGAACGCTTGATTTTATCTAAGCGGGGATTCTCTGAGTCGGTCATTGATACCTTAATTCAGGCTCGAAAGCCTGTCACTGGGAAAATTTACCATAAGATATGGCGTAAATATCTTTATTGGTGCGAATCCAAAGGCTACTCATGGAGTAAGATCAGGATTCCTAGGATTTTGTCCTTTCTCCAAGAAGGATTGGAGAAGGGGTTATCAGCTAGTTCCTTAAAGGGACAGATTTCTGCTTTGTCAATCTTACTACACAAGCGTCTGGCAGATGTCCCAGACGTTCAGTCGTTTGGCAGGCTTTAGTTAGAATTAAGCCTGTGTTTAAACCTGTTGCTCCGCCATGGAGTTTGAATTTAGTTCTTAATGTTCTTCAAGGGGTTCCGTTTGAACCCATGCATTCCATAGATATTAAACTTCTATCTTGGAAAGTTCTGTTTTTAGTTGCTTTCTCTTCTGCTCGAAGAGTTTCTGAGCTATCTGCGTTACAATGCGACTCGCCTTATCTTATATTCCATTCTGATAAGTTGGTTTTGCTTACTAAACCTGGATTTCTTCCTAAGGTTGTTTCAAATAAGAATATTAATCAGGAGATTGTTGTTCCTTCTCTGTGTCCTAACCCTTCTTCTAAGAAGGAGCGTCTGTTTCATAACTTGGACGTGGTTCGTGCTTTGAAGTTTTACTTGCAAGCGACCAAGGATTTCCGTCAAACATCTTCTCTGTTTGTTGTCTATTCTGGAAAGCGTAGAGGTCAAAAAGCTACGGCTACCTCTCTTTTTGGCTAAAAAGCATCATCCGTTTACAGCTCATTCTACTAGAGCGGTGGCTTCCACATGGGCTTTTAAAAACGATGTTTCTGTTGAACAGATTTGTAAGGCTGCGACTTGGTCTTCCCTTCATACCTTTTCCAAATTTTCCAAATTTGATACTTTTGCTTCTTCTGAGGCTATTTTTGGGAGAAAAGTTCTTCAAGCAGCGGTGCCTTCCGTTTAGGTATCTGTCTTGTGCCTCCCGTTCATCCGTGTCCTGTAGCTTTGGTATTGTATCCCACAAGTAAAGGATGAATCCGTGGACTCGTCGTATCTTATAGAAGAAAAGGACATTTATGCTTACCTGATAAATTGATTTCTTCTAAGATACGACGAGTCCACGGGCCGCCCTGTCAATTTAAGACAGATTATATTTTTTTGTTTAAAACTTCAGTCACCTGTGCACCTTTTAGTTTCTCCTTTTTCTTCCTATGCCTTCAGTCGAATGACTGGGGGGTGGAGTCAAGGGAGGAGCTATATAGACAGCTCTGCTGTGGTGCTCTGGATTGTCAGCTCTTTCTTGTGATCAGCCTTATTTGGTGTTTCATCAAGATAAGGCTGTTCTGCGGACTTGGTCTGATTTTCTGCCTAAGGTCTTGTCTGCAGACAATATTAATCCGGAAATTGTCGTTCTATCTTTATGTCCTATCCCTAGTTCTTCCAAGGAGAGGCTGTTGCACAATTTGGATGTGGTCAGGGCTCTAAAGTTTTATCTTCAGGTGACCAAGGACTTTTGTTAGTCTTCTTCAGCCAAAAGGCTACTGCAGTGTTATTGGCTTTTTGGTTGCGGAGCTTGATACGTTCAGCTTACTTAGAGGCAGGACAACAACTGCCTGCCAGAACTGCTCATTCCACTAGTACAGCCTTTATTTCCTGGGCCTTCAAGAATGAGGCTACTGAGGAACAGATCTGCAAGGTGACTTGGTATTCGTTGCATACCTTTACAAAGTTTTATCATCTTGATGTTTTTGCCTCGGCAGAGGCAGCATTTGGCCATAAGGTCCTTCAGGCAGTGGTTTCTAGCAAATAGAGGCCTGCCTTTTCCATTATACCACCCGTATTTTTGTAGACGCCACAGCTTGGGTATTGATTTCAAAGAGGGTTTTGTGGACCCTCGCTACCATTAGAAAGAAAACAAAATGTATTCTTACCTGCTAAATGCCTTTCTTTCTTGGTAGTGAGTCCACGAACCCTCCCATAAGAAAAAAAATAAGATTTCTCTAGTCCCCCTTTGCACCTCTTTTCCCTACTATATTTAATACTATTCTTTCTATCCTCGGCTAGATGTACTACTGGGAGGGAAGGGGAAGTAGAAGGGATACTTAAAGCTCTGGTGTAGGGTGTCTTTGCCTCTTCCTGGTGGCCAGGTGATGTAATTCCCAAGATTAAGGTTTTGCGGATTCTCACTAACAAGAAAGAAAGGAATTTATCAGGTAGAAGGCATTTTGTTATTACTCATGTTGTCTTTGATTGCCCTAATTAAAAGGCCATTGTACTGTAAAATGATATTCTCTTTAATGTGTTTCAAGTGATCCATTCTACCTGCTGGTGCATATTAAATAATTTGCAAACATCCTTTATTTTTATTTTGTCATTTGAAACTGCTGATTTTGCCTGGTCATGCCGCCAACTATACTAAAAATGTGAATACTGCTCTTATCTGTAGAAAATAAATTAACCGCCAGTAAGGTTGGGTGAGAGATATTTACATATGAATTAGCTATTTTGCGCATTGAACCCCCAAGCATTATAAGCATTTCACAAGCGGTTTATTAATAATTTTAGTGAGAACTCTTAAGTTTGTGAAAAACTATTTTTTTTAATATGATCACATTTTGCAGTGAAATGATAGCATGAAATATACCTAAATGGGCCTAGATCAATACTTTGGCTTGTTAACTAAAAAAATTTATATAGTTTTGATAGGTAAAACAAAAAACAAGGCTCTATAAAACTTTTGGGCAAGTTTTAGACTGAAATGCCCGGTCCTTAAGGGGTTAATACTCTGCAGTAGGTTTAAAGTGATGGTAAACTATAGCAAACTCCAACATACGATTGTATAGATAACCAAAAAATAAATGCACTTTCATTCATCAAAACGCCGAAAACTTTTATTTACAATTTCAGCTGCATTCCTTCGCCCATTTAATCGCCGCCATAGATTTTTAAAATCACGTGTTTTCAACTTGCAATCAGAATCCAGGCCAGTTGGTGACGGTAAAACACACTAACACGCCCCTCGTTAGCTACGCGCATGCGCTACATGTTAGATCTTAGACGGATCGTCTGAAAATGTATTAAGAATTTAACGCATGTGCAAAGCGAATTGTAAAGAATGATATGCCCATATAATGACGTAGAGAGTGGGTGGTTCCGCTCTCTACTACGGCTCATACACAGACCAGAAAGTAATCCCGGATCGGAGCAAGGAACGATAACGTTCAGTAAGTAAAATATTATTTAAATAAAAAACGTTTGTGTTTTAATAAAAAAAACCTTGCGATTTAGGTGATAGAGACTTGAGTAATAAGATTTTACCTTCAATTTGCACTCAATTTACCATCACTTTAACCAGATACTTGGAACACAACAACTGTTAGAATACAGTGTCCCTTTAAGAGGTAAGGGGTTGATTCTGTGTACAGATGGGCAGGGGAGCAATGATAAGGTCTTTTTCTCAGCTCTGTATGTTAGCGATGAAAACAGACACAAACTCACAGTTTTGAGAGTTGCAAAACCATGAATGTTAATGTTAATATCTTCTAGATAGAAAAAATGCCCAAAACAATTTTACAGAAACCTCGGGGAGAGCATGACATTTTGAATGGATTAATGGAACTCATTTACCAAAATATAAACTTTGCAGCCATGAATATACAGCTTCATGCTACATAATTAAACAATATTCCTTATTTCAGGATGAATAAACTTTGGGCTATTTTATTTTTGCACTAATGTGTGTGTATATAACTGAGGATTAAACACATTATTAAAGTCAGCCGCATTGCACTATTGGGAGCAAGCTGAAAATATCTGGTGAGCAAATGACAAGAGACACGTGTGTAGCCACCATTTGCCAGCTAGCTCTCAGTAGTGTAGAATCTGTACATATTCTTTTTCAATATAGGATTCAGAGAGAACAAAGTAAGTCTGAAATTAAAAGCAGATTTTATTTTAAGTGTCTTAAAATTACATGATCTATTTGAATCATTCAAGTGTGACTTTTTTATCTCTTTAAATAAAAGAACCCAATTTAAATAAAAAACTTTTTTTGTTTCACTTTAAATCATTGATTCTATCCACCATGCTCTGCAGTAAGTATAACAAATCATTTAGGACACATTAAAGGGATATTAAACACCATGAGGTTATAATATAAAAGGTTTAACCCCTTAGTGACAAGACCATTTTTCAATTTTCTTACCGTTAAGGATCAGGGCTATATCTACATTTCTGCTGTGTTTTGTGTTTAGCTGTAATTTTCCTCTTACTCATTTACTATACCCACGCATATTATATACTGTTTTTCTCGCCATTAAATGGACTTTCTAAAGATACCAAAATTTTCATCATATCATATTACTATAAAAATAATTATAAAATATGATGAAAAAATGAAAAAAACAGACTTTTTCTAACTTTGACCCCCAAAGTCTCTTACGCATCTACAACCACTAAAAAACACCCATGCTTAATAGTTTCTAAATTTTGTCCTGAGTTTAGAAATATCCAATGTTTACATTTTCTTTGCTTTTTTTGCAAGTTATATGGCAATAAGTACAAGTAGCACTTTTGCTATTTCCAAACCATTTATTTTTCAAAATTAGCGATAGTTACATTGGAACACTGATATCTGTCAGGAATCCCTGAATAAACCTTCACATGTATATATATTTTTTTTAGTAGACAACCCAAAGTATTGATCTAGGCCCATTTTGGTATGTTTCATCCCACCATTTTACCGCCAAATGCGATCAAATAATAAAAAAAAATCGTTCACTTTTTCACAAACTTTAGGTTTCTCACTGAAATTATTTACAAACAGCTTGTGCAATTATGGCACACATGGTTGTAAATGCTTTTCTAGGATCCCCTTTGTTCAGAAATAGCAGACATATATGACTTTGGCATTGCTTTTTGGTAATTAGAAGGCCGCTAAATGCTGCTGCGCACCACATGCCCAGCAGTGAAGGGGTTAATTAGGTAGCTTGTAGGGTTAATGTTTGCTTTAGAGTAGAGATCAGCCTCCCACCTAACACATCCCACCCCCTGATCCCTCCCTGACAGCACTCTTCCCACTCCACAAAGGTCACCCCATCTTAAATACCCCCCTGATCCCCCCAAACAGCTATCTAGCCCTCCCCCTATTTACCGCCGTCTTAGGTACTGGCATCCCACTCACTACATTTTGTTCCATAGTGAAGTGGTCCCACCTGCTCCCGCCCCTCTCGCATGACCTCCCGCTCTCCTCCCACTCCCTTCAGTGATGGGCCGCCTACCCACCTCCCTCGTATCCCTCCCACGCCACCAACGATCGGCACCATCGCTGAGTGTCCCTCTCTGCATTGTTTGCTTACCAGAGGGTATTGCACGATGCCTCATTATCGAGGCATTGCTGCAATACCCTGAAAGCATCTGGAAGCGATCACAATCGCTTCCAGTGTTTGAAATCCCTGAGGACGTACCAGGCACATCTTTGGTCGTTAATGATCTTTTTTTGTAGGACGTGCTTGGTACATCTTTGGTTGTTAAGGGGTTAAAGGGACAGTAAAGTCAAAATTAAACTTTCATGATTCAGATAGAGCATGCAATTTTAAGCAACTTTTTAATTTACTATTTCCTATTATCAAATTTTCTTTGTTCTCTTGCTATCTTTATTTTAAAAAGTATGAATCTAAACTAAGGTGCCGGACAATTTTTGGTTCAGAACCTGGGTTGCGCTTGCTGATTGGTGGCTAAATGTACCCACCAATCAGCAAGCACTATCCAGTGTGCTGAACCAAAAATGGCCGGCTCCTTAGCTTAGATTCCTACTTTTTCAAATAAAGATAGCAAGAGAATGAAGAAAAAATGATAATATGAGTAAATTAGAAATTTGATTAAAATTGCATGCTCTATCTGAATCATAAAATGTAAAAACAAAATAAGGAGCGCCCTATATAACTACAATGAACATCATGAAAATAAGTATTTCTCTTGTAAGGTGTTTCCAGTCCACGGATTCATCCTTTACTTGTGGGATATTCTCCTTCCCTACAGGAAGTGGCAAAGAGAGCACACAGCAATGCTGTCCATATAGCTCCCCCCACTAGCTCCACCCCCCAGTCATTCTCTTTGCCGGCTAAGCACTAGGGTCTCTATACGGGAGGGTAAAGTGAATGAAAATATTTCTGACGGAGGTCAGAAAATTAAAACTCTTAACTACTTGCCGAGCTCTTCATTCCATTCCCCGGCCATCTGTGGCTCATTGCATGGAGACAATCGGATTAATGGTAGCAGCAATGGACATAGTCCCTTTTGCTCGGATTCACCTCAGACCACTGCAACTATGCATGCTCAAACAGTGGAATGGGGATTATGCAGATTTGTCTCCTCAAATTTAGTTTTACCAGGAGACCAGAGATTCTCTTCTCTGGTGGTTGTCTCAGGATCATCTGTCTCAGGGAATATGTTTCCGCAGACCAGAGTGGATCATTGTAACGACCGACTCCAGTCTGTTTGGCTGGGGTGCGGTCTGGGACTCCCTGAAAGCTCAGGGCTTATGGTCTCGGGGAGAAACTCTTCTCCCGATAAACATTCTGGAACAGAGGGCGATATTCAACACTCTTCAGGCATGGCCTCAACTAGCTGCGGCCAAATTAATCAGATTTCAGTCGGACAACATCACGACTGTAGCTTACGTCAATCATCAGGGGGGAACAAAGAGTTCCCTAGCAATGATGGAAGTAACCAAAATAATCAGATGGGCGGAGGATCACTCCTGCCATCTTTCAGCAATCCACATCCCAGGAGTAGACAACTGGGAGGCGGATTTTCTAAGTCGTCAGACTTTTCACCCGGGGGAGTGGGAACTCCACCCGGAGGTATTTGCCCAGCTGACTCAGCTATGGGGCACCCCGGAGTTGGATCTAATGGCATCCCGTCAGAACGACAAGCTTCCTCTCTACGGGTCCAGGTCCCGGGATCCCAAGGCGGTATTGATAGATGCTCTAGCAGCGCCTTGGTCCTTCAATCTGGCTTATGTTTTTCCACCGTTTCCTCTTCTCCCTCGTCTGGTCGCCAGAATCAAGCAGGAGAAGGCCTCGGTGTTTCTGATAGCGCCTGCGTGGCCACGCAGGACTTGGTATGCAGACCTAGTGGACATGTCATCTGTCCCACCATGGACATTGCCAATGAGGCGGGATCTTCTAATACAGGGTCCGTTCAAGCATCCAAATCTAATTTCTCTGCGTCTGACTGCCTGGAGATTGAACGTTTAATTCTATCAAAGCGTGGTTTCTCTGAGTCAGTTATAGATACTCTGATTCAGGCTAGAAAGCCTGTCACCAGGAAAATATACCATAAGATATGGCGGAAATATCTTTGTTGGTGTGAATCCAAGGGTTACTCATGCAAGATTAGGATTCCTAGGATATTGTCTTTCCTCCAAGACGGATTGGAGAAAGGATTGTCAGCCAGTTCCTTAAAAGGACAGATATCTGCTCTGTCTATCCTTTTACACAAGCGTCTGGCAGAGATACCAGACGTTCAAGCGTTTACTCAGGCTTTAGTCAGAATCAAGCCTGTTTATAAACCAGTGGCTCCGCCATGGAGTCTAAATCTAGTTCTTTCAGTTCTTCAAGGGGTTCCGTTTGAACCCTTACATTCCATAGATATTAAGTTATTATCTTGGAAAGTTTTGTTTTTGGTAGCTATCTCTTCTGCTCGAAGAGTCTCAGAATTATCTGCCTTGCAGTGTGATTCACCTTACCTGGTGTTCCACGCAGATAAGGTAGTTTTGCGTACCAAACCTGGTTTTCTTCCTTAAGTTGTTTCTAACAAGAATATTAACCAGCAAATAGTTGTTCCTTCTCTGTGTCCTAATCCTTCTTCGAAGAAGGAACGTCTGTTACACAATCTTTATGTAGTTTGTGCTTTAAAGTTTTATTTACAAGCAACTAAGGATTTCAGACAAACATCTTCCTTGTTTTGTTATCTATTCTGGTAAGAGGAGAGGTCAGAAAGCGACTGCTACCTCTCTTTCCTTTTGGTTGAAAAGCATCATCCGTTTGGCCTATGAGACTGCTGGCCAGCAGCCTCCTGAAACTGTTACTGCTCATTCTACAAGAGCAGTGGCTTCCACATGGGCTTTTAAAAATGAGGCTTCTGTTGAACAGATTTGTAAGGCAGCGACTTGGTCTTCACTGCATACTTTTTCCAAGTTTTACAAATTTGATACTTTTGCTTCTTCGGAGGCTATTTTTGGGAGAAAGGTTTTGCAAGCAGTGGTGCCTTCCATTTAAGGTACCTGTCTTGTTCCCTCCCTTCATCCGTGTCCTAAAGCTTTGGTATTGGTATCCCACAAGTAAAGGATGAATCCGTGGACTGGATACACCTTACAAGAGAAAACAGAATTTATGTTTACCTGATAAATTACTTTCTCTTGTGGTGTATCCAGTCCACGGCCCGCCCTGGAAATTGTGTCAGGTACATTTTTTTTATTTAAACTACAGTCACCACTGCACCCTGTGGTTTCTCCTCTTTCTTCCTAACCTTTGGTCGAATGACTGAGGGGTGGAGCTAGGGGGGGAGCTATATGGACAGCATTGCTGTGTGCTCTCTTTGCCACTTCCTGTAGGGAAGGAGAATATCCCACAAGTAAAGGATGAATCCGTGGACTGGATACACCACAAGAGAAAGTAATTTATCAGGTAAGCATAAATTCTGTTTTGTTTTAGTTTGAACAACAATAAAATTAACACAGATAAAAAGGGATATATGTGAAGGGAGGTTCAATATAGTAATATCCCTTTTGGGATCTGGAAAGGCAGAGTAGTTGCAGTCCCTTGAGTACACGGTACTGGAGACCGATTCAAGCTGAAATAGGAGAAAGGGAACAGGGGCGCACACTCCTCTAAGCGTAGTAGGTTAAAACTTGTAAGAATTTATTATAATAATAACAAATACACACTCACACATAAGAACCTCAAACAGTTATGAGGTATGATAAAAGCACTAATAGGTACACATAAAGCGTCTCACGGCTCTACTGCAGTGTCCCAGGGACGTGTCCAGGGAGCCAAGAATCTTATCGATCCAGCTGGGCAGCTCCAAAGCGTGGTGTTAGTTCAAAAGTGTCCCATATAAAATGATAGTTAAACACTTTCCAGTGTATATCGCCACAAAAACAACTCACAGCCGCTCAGTAAAGTTCAGCTAGCTAATCGATCAGCTGTGAGCGAGTGACACATAGACGGTGGGCATGGCAGTTTATTGTGGTGACAGAACCACCCTGCCATTTTCGGAATTCACCTGGATGCAGCTTACGCTGCATCCAGGTGGATTCTTTCACCTCCCTGCCATCCAGGTGGATTCCGAAAAAGGCAGGGTGGTGAAAGAATCCATCCAGATGGATTCTTTCACCACCCCTTTTGCTCTCTCTCCCCCTTTCTTTTGCTCTCTCTCTCCCTCTGTTTTGCTCTCTCTCCCCCCTCTCTTTTGCTCTCTCTCCCCCCTCTCTTTTGCTCTCTCTCCCCCCTCTCTTTTGCTCTCTCTAACCCTCTCTTTTGCCCTCTCTTTCCCCTGTCTTTTGCTCTCTCTCCCCCCTCTCTTTTGCTCCCCCCCCCCCCTCTTTTGCTCTCTTCCCCCCTCTTTTGCTCTCTTCCCCCCCTCTTTTGCTCTCTTTCCCCCTCTCTTTTGCTCTCTCTCCCCTCTCTTTTGCTCTCTCTCCCCTCTCTTTTGCTCTCTCTCCCCTCTCTTTTGCTCTCTCTCCCCTCTCTTTTGCTCTCTCCCCTCTCTTTTGCTCTCTCTCTCTCTCCCATCTTTTGCTCTCTCTCTCCCCTCTCTTTTGCTCTCTCCCCTCTCTTTTGCTCTCTCCCCTCTCTTTTTGCTCTCTCCCCTCTCTTTTGCTCTCTCCCCTCTCTTTTGCTCTCTCTCTCTCTCCCATCTTTTGCTCTCTCTCTCCCCTCTCTTTTGCTCTCTCTCCCCCCTCTCTTTTGCTCTCTCTCCCCCCTCTCTTTTGCTCTCTCTAACCCTTTCTTTTGCCCTCTCTTTCCCCTGTCTTTTGCTCTCTCTCCCCACTCTCTTTTGCTCTCTTTCCCCCTCTCTTTTGCTTTCTCTCCCCTCTCTTTTGCTCTCTCTCCCCTCTCTTTTGCTCTCTCCCCTCTCTTTTGCTCTCTCCCCTCTCTTTTGCTCTCTCTCTCTCCCATCTTTTGCTCTCTCTCACCCCTCTCTTTTGCTCTCTCTCCCCTCTCTTTTGCTCTCTCCCCTCTCTTTTGCTCTCTCTCTCTCCCATCTTTTGCTCTCTCTCCCCCCTCTCTTTTGCTCTCTCTCCCCCCCTCTCTCCCCCCTCTTTTGCTCTCTCTCCCCCCTCTTTTGCTCTCCCCCTCTTTTGCTCTCTCTCCCCCCTCTTTTGCTCTCTCCCCCCCCCTCTCTTATGCTCTCTCCCCCCCTCTCTTATGCTCTCTCGCTCCACTCTTTTGCTCTCTCGCTTCTCTCTTTTGCTCTCTCGCTCCCTTCTCTTTTGCTCTCTCGCTCCCCTTTTTTGCTCTCTCTCCCCCCTCTTGCTCTCTCTCCCCCCCTACCCCCTCTCTTTTACTCTCTCGCTCCTCTTTTGCTCTCTCGCTCTTCTCTTTTGCTCTCTCGCTCTTCTCTTTTGCTCTCTCGTTCTTCTCTTTTGCTCTCTCGCTCTTCTCTTTTGCTCTCTCGCTCCCCTCTCTTTTGCTCTCTCGCTCCCCTCTTGCTCTCTCTCTACCCCCTCTCTTTTGCTCTCTCGCTCCTCTCTTTTGCTCTCTCGCTCCTCTCTTTTGCTCTCTTGCTCCTCTCTTTTGCTCTCTCGCTCCTCTCTTTTGCTCTCTCGCTCCATTTTTGTTCTCTCTCTCCCCTCTTTTGCTCTCTCTCCCCCCTCTCCCCCCTCTCTTTTGCTCTCTCTCTCCCCTCTTTTGCTCTCTCTCCCCTCTTTTGCTCTCTCTCCCCCCTCTTGCTCTCTCTCCCCCTCTCTTTTGCTTTCTCGCTCCTCTCTTTTGCTCTCTCGCTCCTCTCTTTTGCTCTCTCACTCCTCTCTTTTGCTCTCTCGCTCCTCTCTTTTGCTCTCTCGCTCCTCTCTTTTGCTCTCTCGCTCCTCTCTTTTGCTCTCTCGCTCCCCTCTCTTTTGCTCTCTCGCTCCCCTCTTGCTCTCTCTCTCTACCCCCTCTCTTTTGCTCTCTCTCTCCCCCTCTCTTTTGCTCTCTCTCCCCTCTCTTTTGCTCTCTCTCTCTCTCCCCTCTCTTTTGCTCTCTTTTCCCCCTCTCTTTTGCTCTAGTTCCCCCCTCTCTTTTGCTCTCTCTCCCCCTCTCTTTTGCTCTCTCTCCCCCTCTCTTTTGCTCTCTCTCCCCCTCTCTTTTGCTCTCTCTCCCCCTCTTTTGCTCTCTCTTCCCCCTCTTTTGCTCTGTCCCCCCCCTCTTTTGCTCTCTCTCTCCCCTTCTTTTGCTCTCTCTCCCCCCTCTTTTGCTCTCTCTCCCCCCTCTTTTGCTCTCTCCCCCCCTCTTTTGCTCTCTCTCCTCCCTCTTTTGCTCCCCCCTCTCTTTTGCTCTCTCTCCTCTCTTTTGCTCTCTCCCCCCCTCTCTCTCCCCCCCTCTCTCTCCCCCCTCTTTATCTCTCTCTCCCCCCCTCTTTTGCTCTCTCTCCCCCCCTCTTTTGCTCTCTCTCCCCCCTCTTTTGCTCTCCCCCTCTTTTGCTCTCCCCCTCTTTTGCTCTCTCTCCCCCCTCTTTTGCTCTCTCCCCCCCCTCTTATGCTCTCTCCCCCCCCTCTCTTATGCTCTCTCCCCCCTCTCTTATGCTCTCTCGCTCCTCTCTTTTGCTCTCTCGCTCCCCTCTCTTTTGCTCTCTCGCTCCCCTCTTGCTCTCTCTCTACCCCCTCTCTTTTGCTCTCTCGCTCCTCTCTTTTGCTCTCTCGCTCCTCTCTTTTGCTCTCTTGCTCCTCTCTTTTGCTCTCTCGCTCCTCTCTTTTGCTCTCTCGCTCCATTTTTGTTCTCTCTCTCCCCTCTTTTGCTCTCTCTCCCCCCTCTCCCCCCCTCTCTTTTGCTCTCTCTCTCTCCCCTCTTTTGCTCTCTCTCCCCTCTTTTGCTCTCTCTCCCCCCCTCTTGCTCTCTCTCCCCCTCTCTTTTGCTTTCTCGCTCCTCTCTTTTGCTCTCTCGCTCCTCTCTTTTGCTCTCTCACTCCTCTCTTTTGCTCTCTCGCTCCTCTCTTTTGCTCTCTCGCTCCTCTCTTTTGCTCTCTCGCTCCTCTCTTTTGCTCTCTCGCTCCCCTCTCTTTTGCTCTCTCGCTCCCCTCTTGCTCTCTCTCTCTACCCCCTCTCTTTTGCTCTCTCTCTCCCCCTCTCTTTTGCTCTCTCTCCCCTCTCTTTTGCTCTCTCTCTCTCTCCCCTCTCTTTTGCTCTCTTTTCCCCCTCTCTTTTGCTCTAGTTCCCCCCTCTCTTTTGCTCTCTCTCCCCCTCTCTTTTGCTCTCTCTCCCCCTCTCTTTTGCTCTCTCTCCCCCTCTCTTTTGCTCTCTCTCCCCCTCTTTTGCTCTCTCTTCCCCCTCTTTTGCTCTGTCCCCCCCCTCTTTTGCTCTCTCTCTCCCCTTCTTTTGCTCTCTCTCCCCCCTCTTTTGCTCTCTCTCCCCCCTCTTTTGCTCTCTCCCCCCCTCTTTTGCTCTCTCTCCTCCCTCTTTTGCTCCCCCCTCTCTTTTGCTCTCTCTCCTCTCTTTTGCTCTCTCCCCCCCCTCTCTCTCCCCCCCCTCTCTCTCCCCCCCCTCTCTCTCCCCCCTCTTTTGCTCTCTCTCCCCCCTCTTTTGCTCTCTCTCCCCCCTCTTTTGCTCTCCCCCTCTTTTGCTCTCCCCCTCTTTTGCTCTCTCTCCCCCCTCTTTTGCTCTCTCCCCCCCCTCTTATGCTCTCTCCCCCCCTCTCTTATGCTCTCTCCCCCCTCTCTTATGCTCTCTCGCTCCTCTCTTTTGCTCTCTCGCTTCTCTCTTTTGCTCTCTCGCTTCTCTCTTTTGCTCTCTCGCTCTTCTCTCTTTTGCTCTCTCGCTCCCCTCTCTTTTGCTCTCTCTCTCCCCTCTCTTTTGCTCTCTCGCTCCCCTCTTTTGCTCTCTCGCTCCCCTCTTTTGCTCTCTCGCTCCCCTCTCTTTTGCTCTCTCGCTCCCCTCTCTTTTGCTCTCTCGCTCCCCTCTCTTTTGCTCTCTCGCTCTCCTCTCTTTTGCTCTCTCGCTCCCCTCTTTTTTTCTCCTCTCTCTCTTGTAATCGTGTTTGTATTCCCCGCATGCACTGTAACAAGTGTCCAATGGCTGTTAGTGCGCGCAGTGTTCTATCAGAAGAGCGAACTTTAGGTTGTGACGTAGTCGCTTTGGAATGCGACTACGATGGAGCGCATGCACGGTATGGATTTGTTATCAGACAGCTGGTGGAACGTAACTTCTGTTCGCTAGTCTGATGAATTCGCTCTTCTGACAGAACAGCAGTGCCCATTACTTTATAGAAACTAAAATACTTTAGAGAAACTAAACTTTTACACTTAGATTTTCAATATTTAAACAACTAATATAATTGGGGGGGGAAATCTAGATATTATTGTAAGGATAATATTTGTTTGGAATACATTCATTATGTCTTGCATGTATTCACTGTTTAACATCCCTTTAAGGGAAAACAGGTTTTACTGTATGGCCCCTTTAATATATCCGTTGTCTGTAAATTGAGCATGGCACTTTACATATATGTTCATAATTAGAAGATAAAGAATATTAGCAAATTAGTGGAATTTCTTTAACATGCTATTCCCATCAGTAGACAGCAGTCTGATCAAAATCAAACTGAATCTTACGTGGACTGTTTTTGTTTTAAAACGATTTTATCTGGAAAATCTAATCAGACTTTCTTATTCTTTTGAAATCATTTTCTTGGTACACGGAGCTCTGGGCATCACCATAAGTATTTACTTTGATTGCATTTTGTTTTGAGGTTAAGCATCTGTATATTTACATATCAAATTATGCAGATTGCCATATAATCTAATTTGATTCCTTTTTGGAAACAAATGAAAACTTCCCACAATCCTCTAGCATTTGGCTTCTAGCTTTGATTGAATTAGTAGCATGAGAAGGATAGGATTCACAATGCTTAAGACCTCACCGGGGCAAAGACCAGTGATTAGTGTACTGTACAAATTCCTGTAATGTGTTCCCCAATTATCTTTTTTTTTTTTTACCTGCTGGAGTGTATTAAATTGGAGGGTAGGAGAGATAAGTACTAAAACAGGGCTCAAAATTTCAATTCCTAAACTACTAGCCTGCCTAAAATGTTACTTGCCACTTCTGATCTTACCCACACCACACACACTACTTCACTTCCTCTTTGCATATGTTTAGCCATTGTGAAATACCTTATTGTGCAGTCATTTTTTAAAATTTGTTATTATTTTATACCATAAATTAAAGAATGCTACATAAAGTAATAAATTGACAAAAATTGTTCATAGCAGTTATCAACATCAACTAGGGTTCTGAGGAAGACAACAGCTGGATAGAAACATTTAAGTTGTTGAACTGAGAGAAAGCAAAGAGTGCTTACATTAATGTGAGGTCATAGAAAACTTGATTTTTTTCATAATTATCATCTCTCAACTCTTTTTCTCCACTCCCTCCTCTTCAATCTCTCGTTTTATTCTCTTGCTTCTCTCTCAGGCTATATCTTCTCTTTACATTCTTTCTTTTGCCTCTTACAGATCTCGTCACTCTTTCTTTTTTTCTCTCCACTCTTTCTTAACACTATCTTTTTCTCCACTTTCACTTTTCCTCTCCATCTCTCTCTGCCCGAGTTTACCATCTCAGAAGTAACAGTCTAAGCACTAATGGTGTCCCTATAGCCCAAGAGGAATATCATATCCTTGCCCTTTCATGGACATATATTTTACTTTTAGATAATATTTGTAACAGGTAGCCCAACATTCACTCACAAAGTTTCACTCGCCACTGTTATATTTCCACTCGCCAATGGCTAGTGGGCTAGTGGAAATTGAGCCCTGTACTAAAATGTTCATTGTCATTTGTTTTCTATAGATATTGGGATTTAGTATACAGACAAAGTTAAGATAAGGAGACTTTGTGTGTGTGTAAAGAGGGATAAAAAGAACTGATTTCCCTACGTAATCAGCCAATTATAATAGGTTGTGGTTTCAATGAGCAAAAGCAGCTAGTACATATACAAAAATTAACCTAAAGGTGAAATTTATAATACATTTGCTACTCTGCAGGTGGTATAACATCATTTGAAACACATTTTACAGTAAACTGTCCATTGAATCTAGGCTTCTGTTTTTAATTTAGCTGTCACTTTATACGCCACATAGAATAGGTTACCTGTAGTGTAGTATCTGCATCTTACAGCGACATTGTAATATGTATTGAAAAGGCTTAAAGGGACCGTTTAGCCTAAATGTTTCTCCCCTTTACTTTGTTCCCAGTGATCAATTTAACCTGCTGAGGTGTATTAGATTGTTTATAAATAACTAATTTACCTTTATATTGATACTTGAAATAGATGATTTTGCCTGTGGTATCAATACATATACTGAAAGTTTCTGTGCTTAAATATTGGCTATTGAAAAGCTGTATAAACATAACAGTAAAATAAATTACACTCCCAGTGGGAGGTAGGAGAGATAAGTAATAAAATTTTGGGTTTTGGTATACAGAGATAAGGAACCATTTTTATGTACAGAGAGTGATAAAGAGATCTGATTTCCCTGCAAGCTCAGATAATTTTGATGGGTTGTGCTATTTTATATACAAAAAATAAACCCAAAGGAACAGCATATCATACATTTTATACTATGCAGCTGGTATAACAAGTCATTGGAAACACATTAAGAGACTTTTTTTTTCTTTTTTTCCCTTCATAATATACTGTCCCTTTAAGATCAAATCCAAATGTAAAGGGAAATAAAGCATTGTGTAAATACAAGACATTTGTGAAATAGTCAATAAACTAACCTACTATCCAACTGTGAAAGTGTTCTGAATACAATTACACTTTATTTGGTACAGTTGTTTTTCAATGGCCACATTGAAAGAGCAGAAAGGCAAATGAGCAGCTTTTCCTTTGAAGTGTTGCTAGGAGACATCTACTGTAGCTGTAGTTAATTTATTGCCCATGCTGAGTAGAGGGCTTTGCAGCTAACATCATGTGACAGTAGAATGTAAGTTCAGGCAGTGACTCATTTAGCAAGAAAAAGCAGTATGTTGTTTCCTAACACAATCTGTTTGTTTTTTACTTTCATTTAACATATTTGTTTTTACTAAAGGAGCACTGTTTCCTATCCCTATAAGGACAGATATGTAGCAGAATTAGGCTTGTGAAGTATGCAGTGTGCAAATCCGGTAATTAGAACTGAAAAAGCTACAATTTTCAGAGTTAAAGGGACAGTATACTGTATAATTGGTTTCTTCTTTATGCGTTTACAAGGATATCTTTTCTTTAAGTATATTTTTGTATATGATATAGCTGTCTGCTAATTGAAACCACAACCCATTGAAAAAGGCTGAACTTGCAGGAGAGAAAACCCAATTAGCTTATCTCTCTGTTTGCTAAAAATCCACCTTCATTTTAGCTCTCACAGTATACGCATTAACACCAATAATTATAGAGAACAATGGAAAATTAACATTTTATCATCCATCCATGTCACCACCTACTGGGAGTGTAATTTATTTATACACCTACTTGTTTAAAAACATTTTTTTTATAACTAGTACTTAAAGGGATACAAAACCCAAAATGTAAGGGAGTGATGTTTAAAGGGATATGAAACCCACAAATGTTATTTTGTGATTCAGACAGAACACAAAATTTTAAAAAGTTTCCAATTTACTTCTATTATCAAAGTTGCTTTGTTCCCATGATATTCTTTGTTGAAGAGATACCTGGATAGGCAACTGGAGCACTATATGGCAGGAAACAGTGCTGCCATCTAGTGCACTTGCAAATGGATAACATTCTTGCAAAACTGCTGCCATATAGTGCTCCAGAAATGATCCGACTCCTAGATGCAAGATACAAAGGAAATAAAACAAATTGATAATAGAAGTAAACTAGAAAGTTGTTTAAAATCGCATGCTCTATTGCACACTAAACCAAAAAAAATTATTTTATGATTCAGATAGAGCAGCAATTTAAGCAACTTTCTAATTTACTCCTATTACCAATTTTGCGTTGTTCTCTTGGTATCTTTATTTAAAAAGCAGGAAATGTAGCCACCAATCAGCAAGCGCTGTCCAGGGTGCTGAACCAAAAATGGTCCAGCTCCTAAGATTTCATTCCTGCTTTTTCAAATAAATAACCAACACCTAGATTACGAGTTGTGCCATTTCAGCGTTAAAAACAGCACCGCACCCATTACAAGTCGTGTCGGTATAGCTGTACCGCAAGCCTTTTAGCCTGTAACGCAAGGTCAGTCCCACACACGTAAAATTTCAGTTTTTTCATGGGACTTCCACAGCGCTGCCATTACGAGTTTTGGGGTCAGGCTAAAAAGCTAGCGTTGCAGCCTATACCGACAAGATCCGTTCCGCAATCTAAAAGCAATAGTTATGAGTTTTACGCTGTAACATAAAACTCTTAGCTAAAGTGTCACAAAGTACACTAAACACCCATAAACTACCTATTAACCCCTAAACCGAGGCCCTCCTGCATAAAAAATACTATATTAAACTTATTAACCCCTAATCTGCCGCTCCCGACATCGCCACCACTAAAAATAATTATTAACCCCTATTTCGCCGCTCCCCGACATCGTCATCACTGTAATAAAGTTATTAACCCCTAAACCGCCGCCCTCCCGCATCGCAAAAACTATTTAAATATTATTAACCCCTAATCTGCCGTCCGCCCACATCTCCCCTAAACCAAAAAACCCTCACATTGCAATAAATTATACTAGTAACCCTTAAACCTAACGCCCCCCCCAACTTTATATTAAAATTACAATTTCCCTATCTTAAATTAAATTAAAACTTACCTGTCAAATTAAAAGAACAAAGTTTAAACTAACAATTAAACTAATATAATTATTCAACTAAAATTAAACTAACTACCAATTAAATAAAACTAAACTACACATTAAAAAAAATCCTAACACTACTCTAAAAAATACAAAGTATCTAATTACAAAAAATAAGACTAAATTACGAAAAATAACAAACGAAATTATCAAAAATAAAAAAGAATTACACCTAATCTAATAGCCCTATAAAAAAAAATGCCCACCCAAAATAAAAAAACCCTAGCCTACAATAAACTACTAATAGCCCGTAAAAAAAAATACAAAGACCCCCCAACAGTAAAACCCACCACCCAACTAACCCCCCAAAATAAAAAACCTAGCTCTAACAAAAACCTAAGCTACCCATTGCCCTGAAAAGGGCATTTATATGGGCATTTAGCTCTTTTGCTGCCCAAACCCTAATCTAAAAAAAAAAACCCACCCAAAAAACCCTTAAAAAAATAAAATAAAAAAATAACACTAACCCCCGACGATCCACTTACAGTTTTTGAAGTCCCGCTTAAACTATCTTCGTCCAGGCGGCGAGAAGTCTTCATCCAGACGACCTCTTCTATCTTCATCCAGACGGCAAAGTCCTTATCCAGGCGAGAAGTCTTCATCAAGGCGGCCTCTTCTATCTTCATCCAGGCGGAATCTTCTATCTTGATGAATCATCCAATAGAATGAGAGCTGCTTAAATCCTATTGGCTGATTTGAGCAGGCAATAGGATTTTAGCAGCTCTATTTCCTATTGGCTGATTCAAATTTTTCAGCCAATAGGAATGCAAGGGACGCCATTTTGAAACAACTCCCTTGCATTGAAGATACAGTGTACGGCGGCGACCGTATGAAGAGGATGCTCTGCGCCGGATGTCTTTAGGATAGACCCGCTCCGCACCGCCGGGATCACGATAGAAGATGCCGCCTGGATGAAGATAGAAGAGGCCGTCTAGATGAAGATTTATCGCTGCCTTGATGAAGATAGAAGAGGCCGCATGGATGAAGACTTCAAAAATTGTAAGTGAATCGTCGGGGGTTAGTGTTAGGTTTTTTTTGGGTGTTTTTTTATTTTTAGATTAGGGTTTGGGCAGCAAAAGAGCTATATGCCCTTTTAAGGGCAATGCCCATACAAATGCCCTTTTCAGGGCAATGGGTAGATTAGGTTTTTTAGATAGTGTTTTTTATTTTGGGGGGGTGGGGGTTTGTAATGTTAGTGGGTCTTTGTAAAAACAATTTCAGGTAAAAGAGCTGTTTAACTTCGGGCAATGTCCTACAAAAGGCCATTTAAGGGCTATTGGCAGTTTATTCTAGATTAGGTGTTTTATTTTTTATTTTTTTGAAATGGTTCTTAGAATAGGAATAATTTTTATTATTTTTGATAATTTGTTATTTTGTGTAATGTATTTTTTTCATTTTGAGGTGGGTTTTTATTTTTAGATTAGAGCTTGGGCAGCAAAAGAGCTAAATGCCCTTTTAAGGGCAATGCCCATACAAATGCCCTTTTCAGGGCAACGGGTTGATTAGGTTTTACTTTAGATTTATTTTGTGGGTTTGGGAAGTGGGGGTTTGTATACTGCAAAAAGAGCTGTTAACTTTAGGGCAATGCCCTACAAAAGGCCCTTTTAAGGGCCCTTGGTAGTTTATTATAGAGACAAACGACCTCCAGGGCAGCGCTCAGACAAACTTCCTCTGTACCTTAGTGACACACACAGCGTACTGATCTTCACGCTGCAATACCTGTCACGCCCCCATATGGTTGAACTCCAGACACTCCGTTCAAGCCACTGATAAAAGGCACAGGTGCAGAAAGGCAATATCACAGCGTTAGCAGGTGCTGTAGAAGGAGAGGCGGTCCACTCAGTAGAAACACAGTCCAACAACAGGAACTCACCCTGCCAGCAATGTAGTGAAAAAAACAAACCAAGTACAATGGGTAACTGTGGTGAAATAAACTCCATTTCTCTTGTTAAGTGTATCCAGTCCACGGATCATCCATTACTTATGGAATATATTCTCCTTCCCAACAGGAAGTTGCAAGAGTCCACCCACAGCAAAGCTGCTATATAGCTCCTCCCCTAACTGCCATATTCAGTCATTCTCTTGCAAGCCTCAACATAGATAGGAGGTCGTGAGAGTCTGTGGTGTTTTATACTTAGTTTATTCTTCAATCAAAAGTTTGTTATTTTTAAATGGCACCGGAGTGTGCTGTTTATCTCAGGCAGTATTTGGAAGAAGAATCTGCCTGCGTTTTTCTATGATCTTAGCAGACGTAACTAAGATCCATTTGCTGTTCTCACACATTCTGAGGAGTGAGGTACTTCAGAGGGGGAATGGCGTGCAGGTTTTCCTGCAGATAAGGTATGTGCAGTAAAATATTTTTCTAGCAATGGAATTGACTAAGAAAATACTGCTGATACCGAAGTAATGTAAGTAAAGCCTTAAATGCAGCGATAGCGACTGGTATCAGGCTTATTAATAGAGATACATACTCTTATAAAAATGTGTTTTAAAACGTTTGCTGGCATGTTTAATCGTTTTTTAACGTACATTGGTGATAACACTGTAATGTTGGTATAGCCTTAAATGCAGTAAAAGCGACTGGTATCAGGCTTATTAATAGAGATACATACTCTTGTAAAAATGTGTTTTAAAACGTTTGCTGGCATGTTTAATCGTTTTTTAACATATGTTTGGTGATAAAACTTATTGGGGCCTAAGTTTTTTCCACATGGCTGGCTTAAATTTTGCATAGAAACAGTTAACTGAAGCTTCCCATTGTTGTAATATGAGTGGGAGGGGCCTAATTTAGCGCTTTTTTGCGCAGTTAAAATTACAAAATGAATCATCCAGATTCCCTCAGCATTCCCATGAATACTACAGGACATTTCTAAAGGGCTAAAAAGACTTCCAAAATCGTTTATAGGGAAGGTAATCCACAGCTCTGCTGTGGCAGTTTTGTTGTGTCTGTTTTTAAAAAACGTCTATGTCGTGTTTTTTTATCTGTTTTTTGCATTAAGGGGTTAATCATCCATTTGCAAGTGGGTGCAATGCTCTGTTACCTTATTACATGTACTGTAAAAATTTCGTTTGTTTTACTGCCTTTTTTCACTGTTTTTCAAATTTTGACAAAATTTGTTTCTCTTAAAGGCACAGTAACGTTTTATATATTTGCTTGTTAACTTGATTTAAAGTGTTTTCCAAGCTTACTAGTCTCATTATTAGTCTGTTCTAACATGTCTGACATAGAGGAAGCTCTGTGTTCATTATGTTTTAAAGCCATGGTGGAACCCCATCTTAGAATGTGTACCAGATGTACTGATTTCATGTTAAACAATAAAGATCATTTTTTGTCTTTAAAAACATTATCACCAGAGGATTCTGTCGTGGGGGTAGTTATGCCGACTAACTCTCCCCACGTGTCAGACCTTTTGACTCCCGCTTTAGGGACTCACGCTCAAATGGCGCCAAGTACATCAAGGGCACCCATAGCGTTTATTTTACCAGGGGATTCTGTCGAGGGGAAAGTTATGCCGACTAACTCTCCCCACGTGTCAGACCCTTCGACTCCCGCTTCAGGGACTCACGCTCAAATGGCGCCAAGTACATCAAGGGTGCCCATAGCGTTTATTTTACAAGACATGGTAAAGGTGGTGAATAATACTCTGGCAGCAGTATTAGTCAGACTACCTGAAATTAAAGGAAAGCAGATAGCTCTGGGGGTAGATACAGAGCATACAGACGCTTTAAGAACCATGTATGATACTACCTCACAATATGCTTAGTCTGTGGGTGATTTGACTCAGGGAAGATGATTTAACCTGATTCTGATATTTCTACATTTAAAATTTATGCTTGAGAACCTCCACTTGTTGCTCAGGGAGGCTTTGGCTGCTCTGAATGAATGTGTACAATCGCAGGGCCAGAGAAATTGTGTAGACTGGATAAATAATACGCAGTGCCGGTGTGTACTGATGTTTTTCCAATACCTAAAGAGGTTTACTAAATTTTTTTTAATAAGGAATGGGATAGACCAGGTGTGCCGTTCTCTTCCCCTCCTATTTTTTAGAAGAATGTTTTCTAATAGTTACCACCACACGGGACTTCTGGCAGACAGTTCCTAAGGTGGAGAGAAGAGTTTCTACTCTAGCTAAGCGTACCACTACCTCTGGCGAGGACAGTTGTGCTTTTTAGATCCAATGGATAAAAAATGTTTATTCGACAGGGTTTTATCCTGCAGACCCTTGCATACATTGCTTCTGTCACTGCTGCTGCGTTCTGAGTTGAGTCTCTTGATGAGGCTTTACAGTTAGCGACTCCATTGGATGAATATATTTGACAAGCTTATGCTAGCCAATTCCTTTGTTTTCTGATGCCTTTGTTCATTTGACTAGACTAACGGCTAAGAATTCTGTTTTTTTTACTATACTGGCGCGCAGAGCGCTATGGCTTATATCATGGTCAGCTGTCGTGACTTTAATAAATAAGCTACTTAACTTCCATTCAAGGGGCAGACCCTATTCGGGCCTGGTTTGAAGGAGATTATTGCTTATATCACTGGAGGAAAAGGTCAAGGGCCAAAAAAGGTCTAATTTTCGTGCCTTTTTAAACCTCAGGGCAGGTGTGGCATCCACTTCCTCTAAGGCAAAACAAGAGGGAATTTTTGCTCAGTCCAAGGCGGTCTGGAGACAATCGGACCTGGAACAAAGATAAGCAGGCCAAGGAGCCTGCTGCTGCCTCTAAGGCAGCATGAAGGAATGGACCCCTATCCGGTAACGGATCCTATAGGGGGCAGACTTTCATTCTTCGCCCAGGCGTGGGCAAGAGATGCCCAGGATCCCTAGGCATTGGAATTTATATCCCAGAGATATCTTCTGGATTTCAAAGATTCCCCCCCAAAAAAAGGGGAGATTTCGCCTTTCACAATTATCTGCAAACCAGATAAAGAAGGAGGCATTCTTACATTGTGTACGAGATCCATCCAGTTCCAAGAGAGGAACAGGGACAGAGTTTTTACTCAAATCTGTTTGTGGTTCCCAAGGAGAGGGAACCTTCAGACCTATTTTGGATCTAAAGATCTTAAACAAATTCCTCAGAATTCCGTCATTTAAGATGGAAACTATTCGTACCATCTTAATTATGATCCAGGAGAGTCAATAGAGGACTACAATGGATTTGAAGGATGCTTATCCTGTGATGCATAAAGATCACCATCGTTTTTCAGGTTTGCCTTTCTAGACAGGCATTACCAGTTTGTAGCTCTTTCCTTTGGGATATCTACAGCTCCAAGAATCTTTATGGAGGTTCTGGGGTCGCTTTGGTGGTCCTTAGGCCGCGGGGCATAGAAGTGGCCCCTTATTTAGACGACATCCTGATACAGGCGTCAAACATGCAAATTGCCAAGTCTCATACGGACGTAGTACTGGCATTTCTGAGATCACATGGTGGAAAGTGAACAAGGAAAGAGTTCTCTATCCCCAATCTAAAGGGTTTCCCTCCTAGGGACTCTGATAGATTCTGTAGAAATGAAAATTTACCTGACGGAGTCCAGGTTGTCAAAGTTTCTAAATTTCTGCCGTGTTTTTCATTCCATCCGCGCCCTTCGGTGGCTCAGTACATGAATGAAATCGGCTTAATGGTAGCGGCAAGGGACATAGTACCGTTTGTACGTCTACATTTCAGACCGCTGCAACTATACATGCTCAGTCAGAGGAACGGGGATTACACAGATTTGTCCCCCTGTTAAACCTGGACCAAGAGACCAGAGATTCTCTTCTCTGGTGACTATATCGGGTCCATCTGTCCAAGGGTATGACCTTCCGCAGGTCAGATGGGACAATTGTTACAATAGATGCCAGCCTTTTAGGTTGGGATGCAGTCTGGAACTCCCTGAAGGCTCAGGGATAGTGGACTTAGGAGGAGACCCTCCTTCTAATAAATATTCTGGAACTGGGAGTGATATTCCATGCTCTTCAGATTTGGCCTCAGTTAGCAACTCTGAGGTACATCATATTCAGTCGGACAATATACACGACTGTGGCATACATCAGCCATCAAGGGGGAACAGAAGTTCCCTAGCGATGTTAGAAGTCTTACAATAATTCACTGGACAGAGACTCACTCTTGTCTATCAACTATCCATATCCCAGGTGTTGAGAACTGGGAGGTGGATTTTCTAAGTCGTCAGACTTTTCTTCCGGGGGAGTGGGATTTCCTCCGGAGGTCAAGACCAAGCAGGAGAGGGCTTTGGTGTTTTTGACAGCGCCTGCGTAGCCACGCAGGACCTGGTATGCAGATCTGGTGGACATATCCTTTCCATCACGGTCTCTGCTTCTGAGACAGGTCCCTCTACCTCAGGGTCCTTTCAACCATCTTAATAGAATCAATCTGAGATGGACTGCCTGGAGACTGAACGCTTGATGTTATCAAAGCATGGCTTCTCCGAGTCAGTCATTGATACCTTAATACAGACATGAAAGCCTGTCTCTAGGAAAATTGAACATAGATATGGTGTAGATATCTGATTGTTATGAATCCAAGGGTTACTCATGGAGTAAAGTAAAGGATATTATCTTTTCTCCAAGATGTTTTTGAGAAAAGGGTTGTCAGCTAATTCCTTAAAAGGGACAGATTTTTACTCTGTCTATTTTTTTGCACAAGCGTCTGGCAGGTATTCTTGACGTTCAGGCATTTGGTCAGGCTTTGGTTAGATCCAAGCCTGTGTTTAAAACTGTTGCTCCGCCATGGAGCTTAAACCTGGTTCTTAAGGTTCTTCAAGAAGTTCCGTTTGAACCTTTTTTTGTTCCGTAGATATCAATCTTTATCTTGGAAAGTTCCTTTTGGGAAGCTATTTCCTCGACTCGTAGAGTCTCCAAGTTATCTGTGTTACAATGTGATTCTCCTTATCTTGTCCTTCGTACGGATAAGGTAGTCCTGCGTACCAACTTGGGTTTTTTCCTAAGGTGGTATCGAACAAGAACATCACTCAAGAGATAGTTGTTCCATGCTTGTATCCTAATCCTTCCTCAAAGAAGGAACGTCTATTACACAATATTGGACGTGGTTTGTGCTTTAAAGTTTTACTTACAAGCTACTACAGTTTTCATCAAACGTTCACCTTGTTTGTTGTCTATTCTGGACAGAGGAGAGGTCAAAAGACTTCAGCAGCCTCTCTGTCTTTTTGGTTAAAAAAGCATGATTCATTTAGCTTATGAGACTGCTGGACAGCAGCCTCCTGAAGGGATTACAGCTCATTCTACTAGAGCTGTGGTTTTCACTTGGGCCTTTTTTTTTTTTAAATGTGACTTCTGTTGAACAGATTTACAAGACGGAGTCTTGGTCTGCGCTTCATACTTTTTCAAATTTAACAAATTTGATACCTTGCTTCTTCGGAGGCTATTTTTGGGAGAAAGGGTTTTTTACAGGCAGTGGTAACTTCCGTTTAAGTACCTGCCTTGTCCCTCCCATCATCCGTGTACTTTAGCTTTGGTATTGGTATTCCATAAGTAATGGATGATCCGTGGACTGGATACACTTAACAAGAGAAAACATAATTTATGCTTACCTGATAAATTTATTTCTCTTGTAGTGTATCCAGTCCACGGCCCGCCCTGTCACTTTAAGGCAGGTAATTTTTTCATTTGAACTAAAGTCACCACTGCACCCTATGGTTTTTCCTTTCTCTGCATGTTTTCGGTCGAATGACTGAATATGGCAGTTAGGGGAGGAGCTATATAGCAGCTTTGCTGTGGGTGGACTCTTGTAACTTCCTGTTGGGAAGGAGAATATATTCCATAAGTAATGGATGATCCGTGGACTGGATACACTACAAGAGAAATAAATTTATCAGGTAATCATAAATTATGTTTTATTCCATCTCCTAAAAATAGTGACACACACTAAGTTACAAACAGCAAAAAAACGGTCAAACGCGTTTCTTCAAAAAGACTGACTTTCTCAATGACCATCATGGCCCTAAAGTTAACAGCTCTTTTGCTACAAAACAAAACAAACACCCCCTAACAGTATACAAACCCCAAAACCCACAAAATAAAACTAAAGTAAAACCTTATCAACCCGTTGCCCTGAAAAGGGCATTTGTATGGGCATTGCCCTTAAAAGGGCATTTAACTCTTTTGCTGCCCAAGCCCTAATCTAAAAATAAAAACCCACCCCAAAACGAAAAAAATACATTACACAAAATAACAAATGATCAAAAATAATAAAAATTATTCCTATTCTAATAACCATTTAAAAAAAAAAAACACCCCAAAATAAAACACCTAATCTAGAATAAACTACCAATAGCCCTTAAAACGGCCTTTTGTAGGACATTGCCCTAAGTTAAACAGCTCTTTTACCTGAGTTTTTTTTTTACAAACCCCCCCCCCCAAACCCACAAAATAAAAAACACTATCTAAAAAACCTAATCTACCCATTGCCCTAAAAATGGCATTTGTATGGGCATTGCCCTTAAAAGGGCATTTAGCTATTTTCCTGCCCAAACCCTAATCTAAAAAAAAAAAACACCCAAAAAAACCTAAGTTACAAACACCAAAAAAACGGTCAAACGCATTTTTAATGAACGCGTTTGACCGTTTTTGTAACTTAGTGTGTGTCACTATTTTCAGTAGATGGAATAAATGGAGTTTCTTTCACCACAGTTACCCATTGTACTTGGTTTGTTTATTTCACTACATTGCTGGCAGGGTGCGTTTCTGTTGTTGGACCTAGTTTATTATAGATTAGGCTTTTTTTTTTTTTTTTAAAGGGTATTAGAATAGGAATAATTTTTATTGTTTTGTATTATTTAGTTTATTTTTTGTAATGTTAGGTTTTAGCGTAAGGCAGCTTTTATTTTACAGGTAAGTTAGTATTTATTTTAACTAGGTAGTTAGTAAATAGTTAATAACTATTTACTAACTAGTCTACCTAGTTAAAATTAATACAAATTTACCTGTAAAATAAAAATAAAACCTAAGATAGCTACAATATAACTATTACTTTTATTGTAGCTAGCTTAGGTTTTATTTCACAGGTATGTATTTAGTTTTAAATAGGTATTATTTAGTTAATAATTGTAACTTTAGTTTAGCTCTATTTTAATTATGTTAAAGTTAGGGGGTGTTAGGGTTACGGTTAGGGTTACGTTAGGGTTAGGGGTTAATATAGTTTAATTTAGGTTGTTGCGATGTGGGGGGCTGGCGGTTTAGGGGTTAATAGGTTTATTTAGTGGTAGTGATGTGGGAGGCCAGAGGTTTAGGGGTTAATACCTTTATTTAGTGGCGGTGATGTCGGGGAGCGGCGGAATAGGGGTTAATAATTTTAATATAGTGGCGGCAATGTTGGAGTGCGGCGGGAAAATAGGGGTTAATAACTTTAATATAGTGGTGGCGATATCGGGAGCGGCAGATTAGGGGTTAATAACTTTATTTAGATGGCGGCGATATTGGGAACAGCAGATTAGGGGTTAATAACTGTAGGTAGGTGGCGGCGATGTCGGGGCGGCAGATTAGGGGTGTTCAGACTCGGGGTTTATAGCAGGGTGTTAGATTTAAACGTAACTTTTATTTTCCCCATAGACATCAATGGGGCTGCGTTATGGAGTTTTTCATTCCGCGATCGCAGGTGTTAGATTTTTTTTCTGACCCGCTCTCTCCATTGATGTCTATGGGGAAAGCGTGTATGTCAAAACTGCGATTGTATTGTGTGCGGTATGGAGCTCAACGCAACTATATCGCACGCACAAGCCGGCTGTTTGAAAACTTGTAATGGCTGCTCTATAGGGGGTCAAATAACCCAACTTTTGTTGCGTTCGTTTATTTCTCTATAGCGCGCATAACTCGTAATCTAGCTGCAAGAGAACTAAGAAAATGTAATAATGGGAGTAAATTGGAAAGTTGCTTAAAATTGCTGCTCTATCTGAATCATGAAAGAAAAAAATGAGTGTTTAGTATCCCTTTAAGTATGTGATAGCGCATGCCATTTTATATAACTTTCTAGTTTACTTCTATTTATTATCAATTTTTTTTTAATTTTCTTTGTATCTTGTATCTTGGAATCTGCCCATTTCTAGAGCACTATATGTCAGCAGTTTTGCAAGAATGCTATTCATTTGCAAGAACACTAGATGGCAGCACTATTTCCTGCCTGCCATTTAGTGCTCCAGATGCCTACCTACAGTAGGTATCTCTTCAACACAGAATATCATGGGAACAAAGCAAATTTGATAATAGAAGTAAATTGGAACCTTTTTAAAATGTGTTCTGTCTGAATCACAAAAGAACATTTGTGGGTTTCATATTCCTTTAAACGTCACTCATTTAAACATATAGTTACACAATTTTCTTCTTAATGCTTATAATAAACTTTAACCTAACTAGGTTCCCTGCACATAATTTAAGAAACATGACGAGCTCTTCATTGTGACAGTGAATCAGAGTAATGATCATACAGGAAATTGATTTTTAGATCTTACCTTCACAGAGAAGAGATGAAATGTATGACATTTAATAAAAAGTGTCGTTTTAGGCTGTAAATCTAACGCAGAAAGGTTATTGCTTTGTGATATTAGCCCCCGCTGAAATACTGTTTAACAGGGAGATCTGTCTTTAGCAGAGGCGGCTCATAGTAATGCGGTTTGATGTCTGAGAAGCTTGGAAGCCCACGTATAAAAGATTACGCAAGATCCATTCACAGCTCTCTCATTACTACTTTTACATTTGAACCTGATGAATAATAAGCATGTTTTTACCTATAAAGTTATACTTCCCTCTTGCTAACGTAAATGCTCTTTATTTAAAGGGACATGTTACCAATACGCTAAACATTTGCTTCCGTAAGGAATATGCCCTGGAGTTTTTTAAAAGGTGAGACAGACCAGCCATGGCAGGAATTGAACTAGGGTCTCTGGGTCTACAGACCAGGGGTCTCTGGGTCTACAGACCAGTGATCTGGTTGTGAGCCATCTTAGAACTTTGGCTACTAAGGAGATTGTTACTTGGATCAGCTTATTGATTAACCTGCTGTTCTGTTCTCACCTGTTCTTTCAGGTGCAGCTTGTTGTTCTATTGGTTTTATTTAAAGGGCTGCCTCACCTTCAGCTCAGGACTTTGGCATTGAAGTTTGCTTCTTGTTCTTCAGATAAATCTCTGAGGAAGCATATGCGTGAAATGCGTAAGTCTGTTGAAGTCCGTTGTTAAGCTGATGTACTGTTTATTTTTCTTCTTAAATGGGAAGAGTCCACAGCTGCATTCATTACTTTTAAAAATTCAGAACCGGGCCACCAGGAAGGGGCAAAGACACCCCAGCCAAAGGCTTAAATACCTCCCCCACTTCCCTCATCCCCCAATCATTCTTTGCCTTTCGTCGCAGGAGGTTGGCAGAGAAGTGTCAGAAGTTTGAAGATAGTCTCTTATGGAGGGTAGTACTCTTCGGAATGGGACTGGAGTTTTAAGTAATCCTTTTAGCCTCTCAGTAAGAGCATGGATGAAAGTTAGAGTCCGGAGATGCAGGGAGTGTCGTCTCTGCGAAACCATCCCGACTCATGGTAACAACTCATTGGCAATCAGCGTTGACGAGTTTCGCTGCCTGCCTTTATTCACTGAAGTCCATGTCAGAAGCGATGCTACTATCTGTCACACTTGAAGGGCCGTGTCCTGTTCCACGGCGTAGATTCCAGTAAGATTGTTTCATTTTATTTCAATATGGAAATGTAATGTTAACGAAAGAAGTCAGGATCCCAGTGGGACTCCTTTTATCTTATGTAATCAAGGGTTAATATCTCCTGTGGGGGGGTTATTGAACAGGGGGGACTTTAATCATGTTTGCTATGTGATTTTAAAACAGGTGGGGGGTGCTATGTGATTTTGTCTGCTATTGTGTAGTAATAATTGGGCTCATGGCTATTCGGACATAACAGCTTTATTTCATCAGTTAGCGTTGTCCAAGGGACTGGCATGCTTTTCTCTTGTTAAGTGTATCCAGTCCACGGATCATCCATTACTTGTGGGATATTCTCCTTCCCAACAGGAAGTTGCAAGAGGATCACCCACAGCAGAGCTGCCATATAGCTCCTCCCCTCACTGCCATATCCAGTCATTCTCTTGCAACTCTCAACTAAGATGGAGGTCGTAAGAGTGGTGTTTTATACTTAGTTTATTTCTTCAATCAAAAGTTTGTTATTTTTAAATGGTACCGGAGTGTACTGTTTATCTCAGGCAGTATTTAGAAGAAGAATCTGCCTGCGTTTTCTATGATCTTAGCAGAAGTAACTAAGATCCTTTGCTGTTCTCACATATTCTGAGGAGTGAGGTAACTTCAGAGGGGGAATTACGTGCAGGTTTTCCTGTAATAAGGTATGTGCAGTTAAAATATTTTTCTAGGGATGGAATTTGCTAGAAAATGCTGCTGATACCGAAGTAATGTAAGTAAAGCCTTAAATGCATTGATAGCGACTGGTATCAGGCTTATTAATAGAGATACATACTCTTATAAAAGTGTATTTTAAAACGTTTGCTGGCATGTTTAATCGTTTTTTACATATGTTTGGTGATAAAACTTATTGGGGCCTAGTTTTTTCCACATGGCTGGCTTGAATTTTGCCTAGAAACAGTTCCCTGAGGCTTCCCACTGTTGTAATATGAGTGGGAGGGGCCTATTTTGGCATTTTTTTGCACAGCAAAAATTACAGACACAGACATCCAGCTTCTTCTGGCATGTTCAAGGACTTCTCTGAAGGGCTCAAAAGGCTTCAAAAGTCGTATTGAGGGAGGTATAAAGCCACAGTAGAGCTGTGGCAGTTGTGACTGTTTAAAAAACGTTTTTGTCATTTGTTATTCCGTTTTTGGTATTAAGGGGTTAATCATCCATTTGCAAGTGGGTGCAATGCTCTGCTAACTTATTACATACACTGTAAAAATTTCGTTAGTGTAACTGCATTTTTTCACTGTTATTTCAAAATTTGGGAAAATTTGTGTTTCTTAAAGGTGCAGTAACGTTTTTTATATTGCTTGTAAACTTGTTTTAAAGTGTTTTCCAAGCTTGCTAGTCTCATTGCTAGTCTGTTTAAACATGTCTGACAAAGAGGAACCTATTTGTTCATTATGTTTGAAAGCCATGGTGGAGCCCCATAGGAGAATGTGTACTAAATGTATTGATTTCACCTTAAACAGTAAAGATCAGTCTTTATCTATTAAAGAATTATCACCAGAGGGTTCTGTTGAGGGGGAAGTTATGCCGACTAACTCTCCCCACGTGTCAGACCCTTCATCTCCCGCTCAGGGGACGCACGCTAATATGGCGCCAATTACATCAGGGACGCCCATAGCGATTACCTTGCAGGACATGGCTGCAATCATGAATAATACCCTGTCAGAGATATTATCTAGATTGCCTGAATTAAGAGGCAAGTGCGATAGCTCTGGGGTTAGGAGAGATACAGAGCGCGCAAATGCTGTTAGAGCCATGTCTGATACTGCGTCACAGTATGCAGACCATGAGGACGGAGAGCTTCAGTCTGTGGGTGACATCTCTGACTCGGGGAAACCTGATTCAGAGATTTCTAATTTTAAATTTAAGCTTCAGAACCTCCTTGTATTGCTTGGGGAGGTATTAGCTGCTCTGAATGACTGTAACACAGTTGCAATTCCAGAGAAATTGTGTAGGCTGGATAGATACTATGCGGTACCGGTGTGTACTGACGTTTTTCCTATACCTTAAAGGCTTACAGAAATTATTAGCAAGGAGTGGGATAGACCCGGTGTGCCCTTTTCCCCACCTCCTATATTTAGAAAAATGTTTCCAATAGACGCCACTACACGGGACTTATGGCAGACGGTCCCTAAGGTGGAGGGAGCAGTTTCTACTTTAGCAAAGCGTACCACTATCCCGGTTGAGGACAGTTGTGCTTTTTCAGATCCAATGGATAAAAATTTGGAGGGTTACCTTAAGAAAATGTTTATTCAACAAGGTTTTATTTTACAGCCCCTTGCATGCATTGCGCCTGTCACTGCTGCGGAGGCATTCTGGTTTGAGGCCCTGGAAGAGGCCATCCAGACAGCTCCATTGAATGAAATTATTGACAAGCTTAGAACGCTTAAGCTAGCTAACTCATTTGTTTCTGATGCCATTGTTCATTTGACTAAACTAACGGCTAAGAATTCCGGATTCGCCATCCAGGCGCGCAGGGCGCTATGGCTTAAATCCTGGTCAGCTGACGTGACTTCAAAGTCTAAATTACTCAACATTCCTTTCAAGGGGCAGACCTTATTCGGGCCTGGCTTGAAGGAAATTATTGCTGACATTACTGGAGGCAAGGGTCATACCCTTCCTCAGGACAGGGCCAAATCAAAGGCCAAACAGTTTAATTTTCGTGCCTTTCGAAATTTCAAGGCAGGAGCAGCATCAACTTCCTCCGCTTCAAAACAAGAGGGAACTGTTGCTCATTCCAGACAGGCCTGGAAACCTAACCAGTCCTGGAACAAGGGCAAGCAGGCCAGAAAGCCTGCTGCTGCCCCCAAGACAGCATGAAGGAACGGCCCCCTATCCGGAAACGGATCTAGTGGGGGGCAGACTTTCTCTCTTCGCCCAGGCGTGGGCAAGAGATGTTTAGGATCCCTGGGCGTTGGAGATCATATCTCAGGGATATCTTCTGGACTTCAAAGCTTCTCCTCCACAAGGGAGATTTCATCTTTCAAGGTTATCATCAAACCAGATAAAGAAAGAGGCATTCCTAAGCTGTGTTCAAGACCTCCTAGTAATGGGAGTGATCCATCCAGTTCCGCGGACGGAACAAGGACAGGGATTTTATTCAAATTTGTTTGTGGTTCCCAAGAAAGAGGTAACCTTCAGACCAATCTTGGATCTAAAGATCTTAAACAAATTCCTCAGAGTTCCATCATTCAAAATGGAAACTATTCGGACCATCTTACCCATGATCCAAGAGGGTCAGTACATGACCACAGTGGACTTAAAGGATGCCTACCTTCACATACCGATTCACAAAGATCATCATCGGTTCCTAAGGTTTGCCTTTCTAGACAGGCATTACCAATTTGTAGCTCTTCCCTTCGGGTTGGCCACTGCCCCGAGAATTTTTACAAAGGTTCTGGGCTCACTTCTGGCGGTTCTAAGACCGCGAGGCATAGCGGTGGCTCCGTATCTAGACGACATCCTGATACAGGCATCAAGCTTTCAAATTGCCAAGTCTCATACAGAGATAGTTCTGGCATTTCTGAGGTCGCATGGGTGGAAAGTGAATGTGGAAAAGAGTTCTCTATCACCACTGACAAGAGTCTCCTTCCTAGGGACTCTTATAGATTCTGTAGAGATGAAAATTTACCTGACGGAGTCCAGGTTATCAAAACTTCTAAATGCTTGCCGTGTCCTTCATTCCATTCCAAGCCCGTCAGTGGCTCAGTGCATGGAAGTAATCGGCTTAATGGTAGCGGCAATGGACATAGTGCCATTTGCGCGCCTGCATCTCAGACCGCTGCAATTATGCATGCTATGTCAGTGGAATGGGGATTACTCAGATTTGTCCCCTCTACTAAATCTGGATCAAGAGACCAGAGATTCTCTTCTCTGGTGGCTTTCTCTGGTCCATCTGTCCAAGGGTATGACCTTTCGCAGGCCAGATTGGACGATTGTAACAACAGATGCCAGCCTTCTAGGTTGGGGCGCAGTCTGGAACTCCCTGAAGGCTCAGGGATCGTGGACTCAGGAGGAGAAACTCCTCCCAATAAATATTCTGGAGTTAAGAGCAATATTCAATGCTCTTCTAGCTTGGCCTCAGCAACACTGAGGTTCATCAGATTTCAGTCGGACAACATCACGACTGTGGCTTACATCAACCATCAAGGGAGAACCAGGAGTTCCCTAGCGATGTTAGAAGTCTCAAAGATAATTCGCTGGGCAGAGTCTCACTCTTGCCACCTGTCAGCGATCCACATCCCAGGCGTAGAGAACTGGGAGGCGGCTTTTCTAAGTCGTCAGACTTTTCATCCGGGGGAGTGGGAACTCCATCCGGAGGTGTTTGCTCAACTGGTCCATCGTTGGGGCAAACCAGAACTGGATCTCATGGCGTCTCGCCAGAATGCCAAGCTTCCTTGTTACGGATCCAGGTCCAGGGACCCGGGAGCAACACTGATAGATGCTTCTTCAACCTGGTCTATGTGTTTCCACCGTTTCCTCTGCTCCCTCGACTGATTGCCAAAATCAAACAGGAGAGAGTATTGGTGATTCTGATAGCGCCTGCGTGGCCACGCAGGACCTGTTATGCAGACCTAGTGGACATGTCATCTCTTCCACCATGGACTCTGCCTCTGAGGCAGGACCTTCTAATACAAGGTCCTTTCAATCATCCAAATCTAATTTCTCTGAGACTGACTGCATGGAGATTGAACGCTTGATTCTATCAAGGCGTGGCTTCTCCGAGTCAGTCATTGATACCTTAATACAGGCTCGGAAGCCTGTCACCAGGAAAATCTACCATAAGATATGGCGTAAATATCTTTATTGGTGTGAATCCAAGAGTTACTCATGGAGTAAGGTTAGGATTCCTAGGATATTGTCCTTTCTCCAAGAGGGTTTGGACAAAGGCTTATCAGCTAGATCTTTAAAAGGACAGATCTCTGCTCTGTCTATTCTTTTGCACAAGCGTCTGGCAGAAGTTCCAGACGTCCAGGCATTTTGTCAGGCTTTGGTTAGGATTAAGCCTGTGTTTAAAACTGTTGCTCCCCCGTGGAGCTTAAACTTGGTTCTTAAAGTTCTTCAGGGAGTTCCGTTTGAACCCTTTCATTCCATTGATATTAAACTTTTATCTTGGAAAGTTCTGTTTTTGATGGCTATTTCCTCGGCTCGAAGAGTCTCTGAGTTATCTGCCTTACATTGTGATTCTTCTTATCTGATTTTTCATTCAGACAAGGTAGTTCTGCGTACCAAACCTGGGTTTTTACCTAAGGTGGTTTCTAACAGGAATATCAATCAAGAGATTGTTGTTCCATCATTGTGTCCTAATCCTTCTTCAAAGAAGGAACGTCTTTTGCATAATCTGGACGTAGTCCGTGCCTTGAAGTTTTACTTACAGGCTACTAAAGATTTTCGTCAAACATCTGCCCTGTTTGTCGTTTACTCTGGACAGAGGAGAGGTCAAAAAGCTTCGACAACCTCTCTCTCCTTTTGGCTTCGGAGCATAATACGCTTAGCCTATGAGACTGCTGGACAGCAGCCCCCTGAAAGGATTACAGCTCATTCTACTAGAGCTGTGGCTTCCACCTGGGCCTTTAAAAATGAGGCCTCTGTTGAACAGATTTGCAAGGCTGCGACTTGGTCTTCGCTTTACACCTTTTCAAATTTGACACTTTTGGTTCTTCGGAGGCTGTTTTTGGGAGAAAGGTTCTACAGGCATTGGTTCCTTCCGTTTAAGTTCCTGCCTTGTCCCTCCCATCATCCGTGTACTTTAGCTTTGGTATTGGTATCCCACAAGTAATAGATGATCCGTGGACTGGATACACTTAACAAGAGAAAACATAATTTATGCTTACCTGATAAATGTATTCCTCTTGTAGTGTATCCAGTCCACGGCCTGCCCTGTCCTTTTAAGGCAGGTCTAAATTTTAATTAAACTACAGTCACCACTGCACCCTATGGTTTCTCCTTTCTCGGCTTGTTTCGGTCAAATGACTGGATATGGCAGTGAGGGGAGGAGCTATATGGCAGCTCTGCTGTGGGTGATCCTCTTGCAACTTCCTGTTGGGAAGGAGAATATCCCACAAGTAATGGATGATCCGTGGATTGGATACACTACAAGAGAAATAAATTTATCAGGTAAGCATAAATTATGTTTTTTTGGCTTACACGTTGCACCTTGTGAACGGGTGTGGTAACGTTGTATTCCATTTCCGCACCTTGACCGATTGGCGATGGAGTGAGTCTGTTCGTTAGTTGTCTGGTTTACAGGAGGTGGTGAGTGCCCCAGGCATTGGAGGTGTAAGGTGCTGTTAATGTTTGTCCATAATTACAATCTCCAAGTTATGAAGGATTCTGATTTTTTGGAGACAGATATCTTCGATTCGGAGTATACGTCTTGCGAAGAGTATGAAATGGTCAGGGTTATCAATGCCCATCAGTTATGTTCAGATTGCCATTCTAGAGTACTCTCTTCCCCCGAGTCAGGGAATTTAGAGTGTGCTGAGCCATCCGCCCCTTAGGATTCTTTGTCCCAAGAGACATGTGTCCCAGAACCTTCCTTTGCTACGCAAGCAAGTGTCCCTAGGGCCGTTACTCCTTCTCCGGAAGGCGGCTTGTTTCCTCCAGAGGTTACAGCACAGTTCCGCATGGCCATATCTATGGTGCTGGAGCATTTTATATCTTCCTAGTGAAGTGTTTCTTAAGATACTGTCTGTGTTCTGTTAACCTGTGTTCGTCAGTTAGACCTTCTGGGAAAGCTATGGCCTCTGAGGCTTCAGTAACCCCACCCTCGGGCCGGGGTTGTCCATTGATCCGGCGGGGCAACATTTTGCCTTCCGTTATAGACTGGCACATCTTTGTGTCCTACTAAGACATGTCTTGGCGGTGCTGGAGGATTCCAGTCCTTCTGGGCCAAGGGATCCTCGGTCTGCGGTGCCGGACGGCAAGCTGGGTTAGATGTGTAGGGATGAAGACAATCTCTTTAACGTCTCCATTTTTCTTTCCTTTAAGCATCTGTTCCAGTTCTGAGCTTGAGAAGATGGGGCTTCTAATCGGCTGGTCCGGTTGGCGTGCCATTTACCTTGGGCGTTCACTTTCGGGTGCTGCCTTCATTTTATTTAAATACGAATAGAATATATTTAATTTGTTTTAGGAAGCTCATGTCTGTTATAATTTTCCATTTTGGAACATTTCTTCTCTGGAACTGATACTTGCGATTTTGTGGTCACGTGCGCACTTCTTTGGAAGCTGCGCGTTTTATATATCAGAACTAAGTTATGATTATAGTTTGTTTCGATCCCTTTGGGGCTTTGATTTTTCTTGGACAGTTCAAGTGTTTCTTGTACCAGGCAGGTACTGGTCGGGCGCTAGCTGCTGTTCCTTAGGGTTCATGTCACCCACGTGGTGCCAGGGTGCCGGTTATCCTGTCGAGTGTTGTCGTTCACTTGTTGGAGTGTTTGTTTGTTGTTTACTTCGTTTTCTTATACGTCAACTTGCTCCTCGTCCTCTATGAACGGAGTGTCGGAGGGATTGTATAGGTCCTCTGCCGTCCCTTATGTGGGGATCTGTCTACGACTCCTTGTGGGTCCTGGAGGTTTTTTTGGCCTTGGTTCTCCATTCCCAAGGGCTTTTGGAGGTCGGGGTGACCGCGGAACAGTTGGGGTACCAGTTTGGATAACGATTTTGTTTCAATCTTGGTATTTTCCGGGTGTCTGTTTTTCTTGTGACCTAGTCACAGGTACTCCTTGAGGTTGCGGGGACTGGTTCTCCCTTCTTGAGTGGTCTGGTCATCTGAGTCCGGGAGTTCGGGTATGTCCGTAGCCCCCTTTTCTTCAGTTTCTCACATGCTCTCATAAACTGGAGCGCACGGGTTCTCCCCCTTTTTCCTTGGCAACCTCCTCTGGTCCGCTTCTCGGCGGGATTTCTGGAGTTGTCTGTTATTCCTGGTACAGGTTTTTCTGGTAGGCTGATCCTGTGAGGATCTGTGACTTCCATGTAAGGGGCGTATTATGCTTGCCGGTGTAGTCTAGTGGGTCGCCTAGTTGCCCACATGGTTAAGGTGGCGTGTTCTGCTACTGTGGTATGGCCCATTTTATGAAGACCTGTCTCTGGTAATCACCGGGATCCTTGGACTTAGAGTGTTGCCCTAGCTCATCTAGAATCTCTTGGTTTCTGGGGTTGCAAGCAGAGGATCCAGGGTTCTGCTCCACCTACGGGAGCGAATTGCCATCTCTGGGGCCTGTCTAGATGTCTCTTATGATATTGGCCTGAGTCTCTTGCGAGCGTCCAATGTTCAAGGCCACGGGGCTGTGGAATGCTCTACCTAGAATGCCCTTCTCTGTATGAGGCAACTTGATGTTTTCTCAGGACATACGGCCTGTCCCGGGGGTCTGGTCTAGGGCCATGTCTCTTGCCTGAGTTTTTGGGGTCCGGGTCACTGCACTCGGTCCCGGGCGGTTCAGTTTCAAGCTTTAAGGTTTAGAACGCTCGCTTTTCCCTTGGGAGGGTTTATTTTATCACTCATGGGAGATTTGGTATCGGCCTGAAGGTTAGTTTGCTGCCTTCAAGTGGATCTGCGGTTGTCGTCAGGAGCAACTTTTGCATTAAGGTGGGCTCGGGGTTGTTTGTCTCAACTGAGCTGGTAGTACTGACCGTTGGGTTATTCCTCAATGGTAGTAGTTTACCTTTCTCTTTGGTCTCTTCACCTTTCCTACAGTTGGGGAAGTGGTCCCCTTGACTCTTGTCATTTGGGGAGGATTTGGTAATATACAGTCTCCATGGAGACCCTGTGGGTCCTTATCTTCCTGTTTTAGTATTCGTTTCTTCCCTCCTTGCATGTGGGATGTCAGGGGGGCTGGCTCTGGTACTAGTCTGTGCCCTATCTCCCTTTTTGGGAGTGTTCCTTAGAGGAATTTGAGCACATAGATCCAGCTGTAGTAGCCTGATGTTTAGCATCTTCTTGCACCTGGTATTTGTTCTCACAAGCCTTATATTGTGGCAGTTGCGTGGTTCTCCAATGGGTTAGTTCCTCTTAGGTCCTCCGTTCTTCTTGAGACGGGTGTTACCATCCCCTTTTTGGGTTTGGTCCATTCCTTGGAGGGAAGGTCAGAGATCTATTTGCTCTCTTGGATCTGACCGTGTACTTGCTCTTGTCCCTGCTATCCTTCCTGGGGGGGGAAGAGGGGTTCACGGGTGTTCCTTTCTCAACTGGTTGCATTGCTGCTGGTGTTGGATGTCTCTAGGGGCTGGATTCCTGGTGGGAGTTTCCGTTAATTAATTCGGCACTCTCTGTGGGATGGGGTTTCTTGAAGTCTTAGGGTCAGCTTGCTGCCCTGGAGCTGGAACTCGCGAGTTATGTAATTTGTGTTCTATGTTTCACAGTGAGCTCTTTTTCCTTGGGACAGTTGGTTTTTCATCCTGTCGGTGTGCCCCGGGGTTTCCTACCTATATATGGCTAGTTTTAGCGGTTGTGTCTGCTAGACTAGGGTTCAGTGGGAGTGTGTGACTTCCTTGGAGCACCATTGGTTATATGGTGCTGTGTCAGGGGATCTGAGGTTGGATTTTCATCCTCGCGATCGCTTTCTCATAAGTTGGGAGTGTCTCTTGGGAGAGGGACTTTTTAGAGAGTTCTTTTCCTTGGGTGGTTGTCCTGTAACCACCTTTGTTCGCTTGTCTTGGGCCCTATTCCATTGGACCTTTGGACCTCCTTTTGGGTTCTCTGTTCTCCCTTTCGGGGGTAGGTGTAGGTGCCTTTTTTCAGATAAGTTTGTGCGATTTGGGAGCCTTGCGGGATTTGGCTCCTCTGAGGCATTGTGCTAAGTGGAATCTAAGGATTTTGAGTGGTCTCCAGCACGGCATGCCGGTTATTTCACTGATGGGCAGTTATTTTTTTCACTTTTTAATGGATAATTTCAGGCTGTGGTGTCCTTCGAAGGAGCCGCCTTCTGTACCTGCCCTTTGTTTGCATTCAGTGTCCTCTATAGCTTGGGTATTGTTTTCCCAAAAGTAATGAATGCAGCTGTGGACTCTTCCCGATTAAGAAGAAAAACTTAAATTATGCTTACCTGATCATTTTCTTTTCTTCTGACGGGAAGAGTCCACAGCTCCCCGCCCGCGTTTATCGATGTGACAACTGTGATTTAATTTCTTTTTCTGGCACCTTTTCACCCTGATATTTCTCCTACTGTTCCTTATTCCCTTGGCAGAATGACTGGGGGATGAGGGAAGTGGGGGAGGTATTTAAGCCTTTGGCTGGGGTGTCTTTGCCTCCTCCTGGTGGCCAGGTTCTGAATTCCCAAAAAGTAATGAATGCAGCTGTGGACTCTTCCCGTTAGAAGAAAAGAAAATTATCAGGTAAGCATAATTTAAGTTTTTTCATTAAATGAACAGTTGGTTTACATTCAGTTGGAGGGCCTGCTTTTTCTTTAATTTATTGCAATTCTTGTGACAGCCTTCCTGAATCTGCTCTGTTTTGTCAGCTGCTACTGGACTTTGGCCTATTTTGGACTAAATTATTTGAATCCTGATTCTGTCTACATTGCTCTACCTCTTCACATTCTCAAGCTATGCTGTCTACCAGTCTATTATTTGCAAGCTATATGCTTGTTTGCAGTACCGAGTATTGCTGTCTGCTTGTTTGCAGTACCGAGTATTGCTGTCAGCTTGTTTGCAGTACAGAGTATTGCTGTCTGCTTGTTTGCAGTACCGAGTATTGCTGTCTGCTTGTTTGCATTACCGAGTATTGCTGTCTGCTTGTTTGCAGTACCAACTATTGCTGTCTGCTTGTTTGCAGTACCGAGTATTGCTGCCTGCTTGTTTGCAGTATCGAGTATTGCTACCTGCTTGTTTGCAGTATCGAGTATTGCTGCCTGCTTGTTTGCAGTACCGAGTATTGCTGTCTGCTTGTTTGCAGTACTGAGTATTGCTGCCTGCTTGTTTGCAGTACCGAGTATTGCTGTCTGCTTGTTTGCAGTACCGAGTATTGCTGTATGCTTGTTTTCTAATCTGCATGTACCTGCTGTTTCCAGTGTCTGCTGCTACCAGTTATTTGCCTGTTGGAAATATCCAGTATTCTCCATGAACTTGTGTGCACTCTGCATTATCATTAATTGCTACTACATATTCAAGTTTTCTCCATAAAAGATGCTCTCTTGAACTTGTGTGCACTCTGCATTTTCATTAATTGCTACTATATATTCAAGTATTCTCCATAAATGGTGCTCTCCTGAACTTGTGTGCACTCTGAATTGTTATCATTAATTGCAACTACATATTCAAGTATTCTGCATGAACTGTCCTCTCCTGAACCTGTGTGCACTCAATTGCTACTGCAAGTATTAGCTCTTTCCAGTGTTTGCTGTCTCCAGCTATTTGTCTGATTGCAATATTAAGCATTGCTGTCTGGCAGCTTATCTGCAATAACATTTATTTAAGATTTTACTTCTTATGTATTGCTCCATTATGTCTGGCACCTGTCTATGAGTCCCTTCTTTGAAATACACCTTAGCAGAGCATGGCTTCTGCTCAGTTGGACATGCCAGCTTCTCTATGTCAAGAATCTGTTACTGCAAAATTTGTTCAGCTCACTGTGTGAGCAGTTATCCTTCAGCTACTCTTTTTAAGTGAAAAAAGTAAAAAAAAGTCCATTGGTGTCATCAATGCTGAGTTCCAACTTAGCTTTTCTTTGATTTCATGGGATTTCACTATAATTGTTACACTTTGTGGAGCGGGTTCGGGGGTAAGGAGCTTATTCATGGTGTTGGAAGGCTTTGTACTGTCTGGAATACCGAAAGGGGCCAGCGGTATGTGCTGCTTTATTAAGTTGTATGTTATAGTACAAAAATGCGTTATGCTGGCACGCAGGGGGGGGTGGGTGGGGGGGGACGTATCAACATGTGGCTTTTATGGTACTTTCATAGGACCTCTATGGGGGAGAAATGATTTGTTTATCACTTTTTTAGTACTAAGAAGCTTTCTTCTGTTATGTGTGATCAGTCCACGGGTCATCATTACTTCTGGGATATAACTCCTCCCCAACAGGAAATGCAAGAGGATTCACCCAGCAGAGCTGCATATAGCTCCTCCCCTCTACGTCAGTCCCAGTCATTCTCTTGCACCCAACGACTAGATAGGATGTGTGAGAGGACTATGGTGATTATACTTAGTTTTTATGACTTCAATCAAAAGTTTGTTATTTTACAATAGCACCGGAGCGTGTTATTACTTCTCTGGCAGAGTTTGAGGAAGAATCTACCAGAGTTTTTTACTATGATTTTAACCGGAGTAGTTAAGATCATATTGCTGTTCTCGGCCATCTGAGGGAGGTAAAAGCTTCAGATCAGGGGACAGCGGGCAGATGAATCTGCATTGAGGTATGTAGCAGTTTTTATTTTCTGAATGGAATTGATGAGAAAATCCTGCCATACCGTTATAATGACATGTATGTATACACTTCAGTATTCTGGGGATGGTATTTCACCGGAACTACTCTGTTAAAAGTACACTAAACCTTTTAATAGGTATTTATCATGTTAAACGTTTTTGCTGGAATGTAGAATCGTTTGCATTTCTGAGGTACTGAGTGAATAAATATTTGGGCATTATTTTTCCACTTGGCAGTTGCTTGTTTTAATTGTGACAGTTTCGTTTCTCTTCACTGCTGTGTGTGAGGGGGAGGGGCCGTTTTTGGCGCTCTTTGCTACGCATCAAAAATTTCCAGTCAGTTACTCTTATATTTCCTGCATGATCCGGTTCATCTCTGAACAGAACTCAGGGGTCTTCAAACTTCTTTGAAGGGAGGTAGATTCTCTCAGCAGAGCTGTGAGACTTTTATATTGACTGTGAATAAAAACGTTGCTCTGTAATTTTTATTTCAAATTTAATTATTGTTACTTTACTAATGGGAACAAACCTTTGCTAAAAGTTATGTTGTTTTAAAGATTGATGCTATAACTGTTTTCAGTTCATTATTTCAACTGTCATTTAATCGTTTAGTGCTTCTTTGAGGCACAGTACGTTTTTTGTTAAATAAGATTGTAACCAAGTTGCAAGTTATTGCTAGTGTGTTAAACATGTCTGACTCAGAGGAAGATACCTGTGTCATTTGTTCCAATGCCAAGGTGGAGCCCAATAGAAATTTATGTACTAACTGTATTGATGCTACTTTAAATAAAAGCCAATCTGTACAATTTGAACAAATTTCACCAGACAGCGAGGGGAGAGTTATGCCGACTAACTCGCCTCACGCGGCAGTACCTGCATCTCCCGCCCGGGAGGTGCGTGATATTATGGCGCCTAGTACATCTGGGCGGCCATTACAGATAACATTACAAGATATGGCTACTGTTATGACTGAAGTTTTGGCTAAATTACCAGAACTAAGAGGCAAGCGTGATCACTCTGGGGTGAGAACAGAGTGCGCTGATAATACTAGGGCCATGTCTGATACTGCGTCACAGCTTGCAGAGCATGAGGACGGAGAGCTTCATTCTGTGGGTGACGGTTCTGATCCAAACAGATTGGATTCAGATATTTCAAATTTTAAATTTAAATTGGAAAACCTCCGTGTATTACTAGGGGAGGTTTTAGCGGCTCTTAATGATTGTAACACTGTTGCAATACCAGAGAAATTGTGTAGGTTTGATAAATACTTTGCGGTACCGGCGAGTACTGACGTTTTTCCTATACCTAAGAGACTAACTGAAATTGTTACTAAGGAGTGGGATAGACCCGGTGTGCCGTTCTCACCCCCTCCAATATTTAGAAAGATGTTTCCAATAGACGCCACCACACGGGACTTATGGCAAACGGTCCCTAAGGTGGAGGGAGCAGTTTCTACTTTAGCTAAGCGTACCACTATCCCGGTGGAGGATAGCTGTGCTTTTTCAGATCCAATGGATAAAAAATTAGAGGGTTACCTTAAGAAAATGTTTGTTCAACAAGGTTTTATATTGCAACCCCTTGCATGTATCGCGCCGATTACGGCTGCGGCAGCATTTTGGATTGAGTCTCTGGAAGAGAACCTTAGTTCAACTACGCTGGACGACATTACGGACAGGCTTAGAGTCCTTAAACTAGCTAATTCATTCATTTCGGAGGCCGTAGTACATTTAACTAAACTTACGGCTAAGAACTCAGGATTCGCCATCCAGGCACGTAGGGCGCTGTGGCTAAAATCCTGGTCAGCTGATGTAACTTCTAAGTCCAAATTACTTAATATACCTTTCAAGGGGCAAACTTTATTTGGGCCCGGTTTGAAAGAAATTATCGCTGACATTACAGGAGGTAAGGGCCACGCCCTGCCTCAAGACAAGGCCAAAGCTAAGGCTAGACAGTCTAATTTTCGTCCCTTTCGGAATTTCAAAACAGGAGCAGCATCAACTTCCACTGCACCAAAACAGGAAGGAGCTGTTACTCGTTACAGACAAGGCTGGAAACCTAACCAGTCCTGGAACAAGGGCAAGCAGGCCAGGAAACCTGCTGCTGCCCCAAAGACAGCATGAACCGAGAGCCCCCGATCCGGGACCGGATCTAGTGGGGGGCAGACTTTCTCTCTTCGCCCAGGCTTGGGCAAGAGATGTTCAGGATCCCTGGGCGCTAGAGATCATATCTCAGGGATACCTTCTAGACTTCAAATTCTCTCCCCCAAGAGGGAGATTTCATCTGTCAAGGTTGTCAACAAACCAGATAAAGAAAGAAGCGTTTCTACGCTGTGTACAAGATCTGTTATTAATGGGAGTGATCCATCCGGTTCCGCGGTCGGAACAAGGACAAGGGTTTTACTCAAACCTGTTTGTGGTTCCCAAAAAAGAGGGAACTTTCAGGCCAATCTTAGATTTAAAGATCCTAAACAAATTCCTAAGAGTTCCATCGTTCAAAATGGAAACTATTCGGACAATCTTACCCATGATCCAAAAGGGTCAGTACATGACCACAGTGGATTTAAAGGATGCTTACCTTCACATACCGATTCACAAAGATCATTACCGGTATCTAAGGTTTGCCTTCTTAGACAGGCACTACCAGTTTGTAGCTCTTCCATTCGGATTGGCTACGGCTCCAAGAATCTTCACAAAGGTTCTGGGTGCTCTTCTGGCGGTACTAAGACCGCGAGGAATTTCGGTAGCTCCGTACCTAGACGACATTCTAATACAAGCTTCAAGCTTTCAAACTGCCAAGTCTCATACAGAGTTAGTTCTGGCATTTCTAAGGTCGCATGGATGGAAAGTGAACGAAAAGAAGAGTTCTCTTTTTCCTCTCACAAGAGTTCCATTCTTGGGGACTCTTATAGATTCTGTAGAAATGAAGATTTACCTGACAGAAGACAGGTTAACAAAGCTTCAAAATGCTTGCCGTGTCCTTCATTCCATTCAACACCCGTCAGTAGCTCAATGCATGGAGGTGATCGGCTTAATGGTAGCGGCAATGGACATAGTACCTTTTGCACGCCTACATCTCAGACCGCTGCAATTGTGCATGCTAAGTCAGTGGAATGGGAATTACTCAGATTTGTCCCCTACTCTGAATCTGAATCAAGAGACCAGAAATTCTCTTCTATGGTGGCTTTATCGGCCACACCTGTCCAGGGGGATGCCATTCAGCAGGCCAGACTGGACAATTGTAACAACAGACGCCAGCCTACTAGGTTGGGGCGCTGTCTGGAATTCTCTGAAGGCTCAGGGACTATGGAATCAGGAGGAGAGTCTCCTTCCAATAAACATTCTGGAATTGAGAGCAGTTCTCAATGCCCTTCTGGCTTGGCCCCAGTTAACAACTCGGGGGTTCATCAGGTTTCAGTCGGACAACATCACGACTGTAGCTTACATCAACCATCAGGGAGGGACAAGAAGCTCCCTAGCAATGATGGAAGTATCAAAGATAATTCGCTGGGCAGAGTCTCACTCTTGCCACCTGTCAGCAATCCACATCCCGGGAGTGGAGAACTGGGAGGCGGATTTCTTGAGTCGTCAGACTTTTCATCCGGGGGAGTGGGAACTTCATCCGGAGGTCTTTGCCCAAATACTTCGACGTTGGGGCAAACCAGAGATAGATCTCATGGCGTCTCGCCAGAACGCCAAACTTCCTCACTACGGGTCCAGATCCAGGGATCCGGGAGCGGTTCTGATAGATGCTTTGACAGCACCTTGGAACTTCGGGATGGCTTATGTGTTTCCACCCTTCCCGCTGCTTCCTCGATTGATTGCCAAAATCAAACAGGAGAGAGCATCAGTGATTCTAATAGCACCTGCATGGCCACGCAGGACTTGGTATGCAGATCTAGTGGACATGTCATCCTGTCCGCCTTGGTCTCTACCTCTAAGACAGGACCTTCTGATACAGGGTCCATTCAAACATCAAAATCTAACTTCTCTGAAGCTGACTGCTTGGAAATTGAACGCTTGATCTTATCAAAACGTGGTTTTTCTGAGTCGGTTATTGATACCCTGATACAGGCTAGGAAGCCTGTTACCAGAAGGATTTACCATAAGATATGGCGTAAATACCTATACTGGTGCGAATCCAAAGGTTACTCCTGGAGTAAAGTTAGGATTCCTAGGATATTGTCCTTTCTACAAGAAGGTTTAGAAAAGGGTTTATCGGCTAGCTCATTAAAGGGACAGATCTCAGCTCTGTCTATCTTGTTACACAGGCGTCTGTCAGAAAATCCAGACGTCCAGGCCTTTTGTCAGGCTTTGGTTAGGATCAAGCCTGTGTTTAAAGCTGTTGCTCCGCCATGGAGTTTAAACTTAGTTCTCAACGTTTTACAGGGTGTTCCGTTTGAACCCCTTCATTCCATTGATATAAAATTGTTATCTTGGAAAGTTCTGTTTTTAATGGCTATTTCCTCGGCTCGAAGAGTCTCTGAGTTATCAGCCCTACATTGTGATTCTCCTTATCTGATTTTTCACTCAGACAAGGTAGTTCTGCGTACTAAACCTGGGTTCTTACCTAAGGTAGTCACTAATAGGAATATCAATCAAGAGATTGTTGTTCCATCCCTGTGTCCAAACCCTTCTTCAAAGAAGGAACGTCTTCTACACAATCTGGATGTAGTTCGTGCCCTCAAGTTCTACTTGCAGGCAACTAAAGATTTTCGCCAAACTTCTTCCCTGTTTGTCGTTTATTCTGGACAGAGGAGAGGTCAAAAAGCTTCCGCTACCTCTCTCTCTTTTTGGCTTCGTAGCATAATACGTTTAGCCTATGAGACTGCTGGACAGCAGCCTCCTGAAAGAATTACAGCTCATTCCACTAGAGCTGTGGCTTCCACTTGGGCCTTTAAGAATGAGGCCTCTGTTGAACAGATTTGCAAGGCTGCAACTTGGTCTTCGCTTCATACTTTTTCCAAATTTTACAAATTTGACACTTTTGCTTCTTCGGAGGCTATTTTTGGGAGAAAGGTTCTTCAGGCAGTGGTTCCTTCTGTATAATGAGCCTGCCTATCCCTCCCGTCATCCGTGTACTTTTGCTTTGGTATTGGTATCCCAGAAGTAATGATGACCCGTGGACTGATCACACATAACAGAAGAAAACATAATTTATGCTTACCTGATAAATTCCTTTCTTCTGTTGTGTGATCAGTCCACGGCCCGCCCTGTTTTTAAGGCAGGTAAATATCTTTTAAATTATACTTCAGTCACCACTTCACCCTTGGTTTCTCCTTTCTCGTTGATTCTTGGTCGAATGACTGGGACTGACGTAGAGGGGAGGAGCTATATGCAGCTCTGCTGGGTGAATCCTCTTGCATTTCCTGTTGGGGAGGAGTTATATCCCAGAAGTAATGATGACCCGTGGACTGATCACACAACAGAAGAAAGGAATTTATCAGGTAAGCATAAATTATGTTTTTTAATGGGTGTTAATAAAATCTAAATTGCTCTTTTGATATAGAGAATTTTAAGTACAGTATCCTTTCATGGTGTATTTGCTTAGTGATACATATAGTATACACACAAGTGGATAGAGAAACCTTTTGTACACCTAAAATAAACAGAATGGTTAAGAATACTGGAAACAGCCTTTCTTTCATAAAGTGGTGAGAGTCCATGAGTCATCACATGGTGGGTTAAACTCCTGTCTAATGGCAGTCAGGCAAAAAATTACCCAACATACAAAGAGCTTTTAATCCCTGCTACCTCCCTGTATACCCCCGTTTTATTCTTTGCCTCCACAGGAGAAGTTTAAATTTTTTTTTTTTTTAAATATATCTTTATTATCCAATTCAACATAACATTCCATTAAACAAAAAAAGATAAGGATTACCGAGGGAAAAACATCAGAATTCCTTATAAATGCATTACAGTCAATACAATTGTTAACAATACTACAATATATTACGTAGTCATGCATACATTGATTCAAATACTGCATATTGGGCCAAAAAGGAAATTATTCTAATATGTTAACTTCTAAACCTGTATTAATAGGATCAATACATAGTATTAGGCCTTTGTTACATATTGAATTGGAAATTTTCTAATAAACTAAAAATAAAACAGAGGACGAAAGAAAGAAAAAGAAAGGAGAGAGAGGGAGAGAAAAAAAAAAAAAAAAAAAAAGGGGGAGGGCAGGTCTCTCTACTTTCCACTCTCGATCCCTCGCTCCCATCTTACCCTGTCCACGCAGGATAATCTTTATTAGCTATCGCCTGTTCCATATAAATTGTGCCTCGAAACGGGGCAATTATCTGTCTCTGAATAGTTTCTGGTAAACTGACAATTATATTCTCCCATTTATGGAAAAATTTCTTTATTTGAACTTCAGAATTTATTGACGTGTCAATTTGTTCCAGTATTATTTGATTTTGGGTTTTGTATATAAGTTCTTGCAAACTTGGTGCTTTTTTGGATTTCCAATGTTTCAAGATTAGAAGTCTTCCTGTGATAATTATAGCATTCAGTTGGCGAGTGTTTTTAAAAGTTACTTCTTCTTGATTAATGAAGAAGAAAACGTTCTTAGCTGATATTTGGAATTTACATTGATTAATTTTACTAATCCAGTTACCTATTTTATACCAGAATTTTTTAATTTTATGGCAGTACCAGAAGCAGTGCTCCAAGTCTGCCCCGGTATTCTTACACTTTTGACAAAATACAGTAGATTTATCCCATTTAGACTTTACATGTGGAGTGATATACATTCTATTTATGAATTTAGTATGTGTTTCCCTCCATGAGGAGGAAACTGTTGCTTTGTCTAGAAGATTATAACTTTCCTGAATTCTTTCAGGTGAAATCTGCCAGCTTTCTGCAGTTCTTTGTAAATTAATATATCCGTTGGTGGAGATAATCAATCTATATAAAGTTGAAATACTATATTTACCTGCCTTAAAGAGTATTATAACGGGTTCTATTTTATCCCAGGAAGTTAATCCTGAACTGTTTTGCAAAATCTCTTGTACATAATGCCTCATCTGTAAAAAAGCATAAAATTCTTTATTTGTTATCTGGAAATCTTGTTTTATTTTAGTAAAAGTCTTGCAGGCCCTAAGTTCGTCGTCTATAAGCTGGTATACAGTATTAATCCCTCTTTGGGCCCAACTTTTGAAAATACTGGATTCCAATGCTGGTACAAAGTTCGGGTTTCCTAGAATGGGAAGATAGGTGGAAAGTAGGACATTAATATCTAGTGTCTGCAGTATTTTCTGCCAAGCCAAGATTACCATCTGAATAGTGGGCATGGATTTGATTTTCTGAGGGCATTTATCTTTAGTTGTATGAAGGAGAGCCGTAAGGGAATATGGATATGCTAGAACTCTTTCAATGGGAAGGGCAGCATAATAATCAGCTTCGGTTAACCAATCTAGTGCCACCTTTCCGATACAGATTAGATTATATAGTTCTATATCAGGTAATGCTAACCCTCCTTCTGTTCTGAAAAACATAAGTTTTTTTATATGATATTGCTCTTCTTTTTTCCCCCCATAGAAATTGAATGCATCCTTGCTTAAATCTTTTAATATCTTGTTTTTTAATTATTATTGGAAGGCTTTGCATGAGATACAGCAACTTGGGAAATAATAACATTTTAATTAAATTAATTTTACCTGTCAGAGTGAGTTTGAATTTGGCCCATTTTTCCATGTAATATTTAATTTTAAGAAAAATTGGTGGGTAGTTAAGATCGTACCATTCTTCAAATTTTATTGACAGCCTGATACCCAGATACGAAAAATGATCTTTTGCTTCTTTAAATGGGGGAGATTGTAGCGAATCCTTATTTTTGCTTAACCAATAGATTTCAGATTTTAGGGAATTAATTTTGTAGCCAGAAAATAGCCCGAAGTCTTGTAGTATTTGATTTAAAATTGGTATATTTTTTTTTGAGTTGGCTAATAGGACTAATAAATCGTTGGCATATAATAACGTTGTTATCTTCCTTTTACCTATTTTAATCCCTTCCAGTTCTTTCCTAAGATGAATAGCAAGTGGTTCAAGCGCTAAATTAAACAGATATGGGGACAAAGGGCATCCCTGTCTTGAGCCTTTAAACAAGGGAAAATAGTCTGTGAGAGTGTCGTTAATAATGATAGCGGCTGAAGATGTTTGATAAATTGATTTAACAAAAAGAGAGAAAGGGCCCTCGACTCCATATTCCGCCAGCGCTGTAAATAGGTGATCCCATGTTATGGAGTCGAAGGCCTTCTCTGCATCAATTGATACTATTGCCGCATCTGGAGCTGAGGTGCAACGTTTCCTATCTGCTTGTTTTTGGAATAAATTTAGAACTAGCTGAATTTTACGTAGGTTACGTGAGGAGTTTCTGCCTGGCATAAAGCCCACCTGATCTTTATGAATAATTGAACCAATAACTTGTTTAAGTCTGTGCGCAATTATAGACATCAAAAGTTTATAATCACTGTTTAGGAGTGATATTGGCCTGTATGAGCCAATTTCTTCTAAATTTTTATTTTTTTTAAGGATCAGAGTTATCAGTGATGCAGCAAAGTATTTTGAGCATGAGTTGTTTTTGATAAAGTATTGGTTAAATAGGGAGACTAATAATGGCGTAATATCCTCTGCTAGTATTTTATAAAGCTCAGCAGGGAGCTGGTCTGGGCCAGCGGCCTTGTTAGGTGCGAGTTTTTTAATTGCGTTAATTACTTCAAGTGGGGTAATGGGCAGGTTTAATTCATCTAGCCTCTGCTTGTCTATTCTTGGAAGCCGAATTTTATCCCAAAAGTCATTTTTAGCTTGCATATCTACCACCGTTTCAGCGTATACTTCCTTAAAATATGTATAGATATATTTTTGAATATCTATTATGTTAGTGATGCGGCCTTCTGTAGTTTTAATAGCTCCAATTGATTCCCTCTTTTTTTTGGCTTTAGTTAAATTAGCTAATGCTTTCCCCGCCTTGCCCCCGTGTCTAAAGAAGAAGAACCTTTTCCTGAGATCATCTTGGGCTGCCCATTGTGTCAGAAATAGTTCTCTTTCTTTTTTAGCTTTTTGGTATGCTCCCCAGAAACTCTTAGACGGGTCGCTAATATAAGAATTAAATGCATTACGCAACTGCGAGGCAAGTTCCATATCTCTGGCCACCTGTTTCCGTTTTTGGATTACCAAGTATGCTTTTGTTTCACCCCTTATCACTGCCTTGAATGTCTCCCATAACGTTTCTGATTTGATTCCGTCTGTATCATTAGTCTGCATAAATTCTACCCACTTAGTTTTAAGCCATGCCTTAAATTGCGTGTTTGTGGTAAGATATCTGGGAAAAAAGAACCTGTTGAAATTCGCTTCATGCGCCTTACTTATACTAATATTTAATGTAATAATGGCATGATCTGAAATGACTATTTCTTGGATTTCAGGTTTCATCTCTAGACGAAGCATTTTATCACTTATTAGGAAGTAGTCTATTCTAGACAATGTACGATGGGCATGAGACTCGCATGAGAATTTCCTAACATCTGGGTTATGAACCCGCCAGATATCTTTAAGATGTAATAGGTTAGAGAAATTCTTAATTATTTTAACTTCTTGTTTGCTATTCTTATTTAATGATGGTTTAAGTCTGTCCAAAGTGGGGTATTTAACCAGATTAAAATCACCTGCCACAATTAAATTTTCTGAAAAATAAGGCAATAATCTACTTTGTAATTTTGCCCAAAATCCCTTTTCAACTTTATTGGGCCCATAAATATTACATAGCACGAATTTAGTTCCAGCTATTTCAATGTGTATAATGAGGTATCTCTCTCCTGGATCTGCGTCTATATTACTTATTTTGAGTTGAATTTTTTTATGGAACAGGAAAGCAACACCTTTTCTCCTGCCTTGACATGGCGTGCCCAGTACCTCTCCCACCCAATCAGTTTTAAGTTTATTTAATTCGATTTCGTTCAGGTGGGTTTCTTGAAGAAACGCTATATCTATTCTATGTCTTTTTAATTGATTTAAAATCTTTTTCCGTTTATGCGGTAAAGTTATCCCTCCAACATTCCAGGAGGCAAGGTTAAGTGTATTATGCATTCTTAATTGTAACGTTTATCAAGCAACATAAAATTACATTACTAGCAGGCTTAGTTAGCATCATATACTGAGTGATGATATTACATGGCAGGAGAGCAAGGGACGAGAGGGAGGAGGGGAGGAAAGGAAAAAAAAATAAAAAAAAATTAATTAAAAACCAAAAATTCTTGAACCGTATCGGCATCATTAGTCGGATCTAATTCTGGCGACAGGGTGATTGTATACTCCATATAATATCTATGAAGTGAGATGTACCAGGCATTTTGCTTCACAATTCTTTTATAGTAAAATACCTTTCATTTTAGCAAATTCCTTAGCTTCCTCTGGGGTATTAAGCATTTTATTCTCTCCATTAGTCAAAATTTTAATCTTTGCAGGGTAAATAACTGTGGCTTTAATACCAGCCTGAATTAGTTTTGTACATAATGGGGTAATTTCTCTGCGTTTTTGTGATGTCTCTACTGAATAATCCTGAAATAATAAAATATGTTTTTCTTCAATGATTAGTGGTGCTTTCTGTCTGAAATACTGCATAAGTTTTACCTTATCTTGAAAATTAAGAAATCTAGCTATAATTGGCCTTGCTTTCACAGTTCCGTCTGGAAGAGTTTTTATTGATCCAAGCCGGTGTACTCTTTCAACTACTAAGGGTAACATGTTTGTTGTAATACCTAGTCTCTGTGGAATTATGGTTGAGACAAGGTGCATTAGATCTTGAGACTCACTTGACTCTGGGATACCTATAATTCTGATGTTATTGCGTCTTGTGCGGTCTTCTAGATCATTTAATTTATATTGTAGACTTGTTATTTGTATGTTTTGTTCCTTCATTATGTGTTCTTGCATTATCTTAGCATCTTCTAGGTCGGAAATACGTTGTTCCGCTTCATTAAGTCTAGATGCAAACTGCCTGATCTCTGTTGTCAAATTGCCTATATCTGCCTTAATTTGTTCAAACTGTGGTAACATAAGTTCGGCTAGTTGTTTAACAATGTCCTGTGACTCTGTATTGGTGGTATCTGTAGGGGTAGGTACTAAAGGTAGATTCCCTGTGTTATCAGTACTAGGTCTATTCTTCCTGTCTCTGGCTTTCACAGGCATGTTTGGTGACTGTGATTTGTAATTAGTGATAAATCTCTCCATGTGAGGAGAGATTAGAAAAGTGTGAAATTAAGGAAAAGGAACAGTGAAAGAACGGGAAAAAGAAAAAAAGGGGAAAAAAGGTGTCCTTGTATAGTGTGCACTTGTAGTGAAAAAACAAACTGAGATGAAAAAGGAAAAAAATAAAAGTGATACTTTTGGAATTTTAAAAAAAACCCAAAAACTATGTGTCTATATTTTGCATAAATATAATTTACAGTGATATTACATTTGTGACATTGACCATATGTAAATTTTAAAGACGCCAGAAACAATGTAAGAGGGAGTTAAACCTTTTTCCCAAACCTTCTTACTCTTGCTATATACAAATTTCTCTTATACACAGCAGAAGACAGAATTATAAGAAATTATTTAGTAACCTCTATCCTTGAAATTTCCAATAATTACACACAGAGGTATTAAGCTTTTTGTTAGCCTTTAGTATTTAGTATTGGGTTCACTATGATATTAGCTGTATCTCTATTTTGTTATAACAGCCTGAACCAGTAAACTCAAAAATTCACTTTAGGAAGTATGTCTACATTTGCCTTACTAGTATCAACCCAGTAACTTTAATAGTTGTTTACCAGGAATGTTTACACAACTTGAGCAAGCAGGTTTTAAACCGGTCTTTAGTTATTTTTAAATTAGCTAGATCTGTAACATTAGGAGTTAAACAATATACCTCCTATAAATAATATTGTTTACTAGGCTTCCCTTTTAGCTGAGTATATAATCTTCTTAGTAAGCAACCAAGCAAAACAGTATAATAAAAGGGGAAAGAAAAAGAAAAAATAAGGCAGAGAAACCATGCAGTTAATTGGTCCACATCACAGCAAATAGCTCAATTGGTTTGTATTATATTGCCCTTATGTAATAAAAAGAAAGGGAAAAAAAAAAAAAAAAAAAAGAAAACACAGATATATTCTTGCTTTTTAGTCCACTTTACAGTTTATAGAAACCAATTTATATCGATAGACCCATCATGCCTTTTTCTCTTGTGTAGTATACATTAAGTTCAGTAACAGTGGCTCCCATTACATGTACTTTGTAATTGAATTCCACAGATCAGACACTTTTCTTTAGCAAATACACAGTTCCTGTGTCTAACTTTTAGGATGCTGAAAGTTTCCCTTATAGCCAAGCCTTTTTATTTGCCCCTCCTGGTACTGATATTTAAAGCAGTGTCTATGTTGTGATTCATACAGGTACACTGAGTTAACCCCTTGCTGGGTCAAATGCCATATGAGTGCACCTTGTCTTGCAGCAAGTTTATGTCCCTCACCAGCGTCTTCACCGGTGTCCACAATTCGCGGATGGGTTAATCAACTCTGCAGGCTCTGTGTCAAAGTGCAGCCGCCTTAGCTCTTAGTATACCCCCCTCCCGTTACCTTCCAGAAGTCCACAATGCGCAGTTGGGGTATTTCTTTACAAGAAAGTGAGCCTCCAGGCGTGTCTCGTTACACCAGTATGGTTGCTTGAGCTATGGTTCTCCTGTAGTTGTTGGAACAAATGCTTGGCCGTCTCAACTGTTTGCCTTAGTCCGGCGTCTCGTATCTGCCCTCCGCCATATTTCTCCGGCGTCTGACCCGGTTCCGGTCAAGAAGATGGGCCTGGGTAGAAGGGCCTCTGTGTCCTGCGTATAGACCGGTACGCAAACTGCTCACATCGGAGCATCAGAATCCGCCAGCCGCTGAAAGAGATCACGGCCCCAAGGATAGGTTTGCAGTTGTTTAGGAAGCGGTTGCACTCCTTCCCGCTCTGAGTGCTGCCACGCAGAGACAGTGCGTGGCTCCTCCCCTTCCGCTTCTGCCGGAGAAGTTTAAAATTTTAAAGTGCTTCAATTTCATCAGAGACGGGGGTTTTCTGGCATATTTAAGAGACCCATTTTCCCCCTCAGCTGGAAATAGGACAGAAGGGTATAAAGAAATACATTGGCAGAGAGAGTAATTCTCCTGTGGAGGTTGTCACTTGCCTTCCACAGGTGTCACTGGGATTTATTCTGCAGCCTCCTCCTGTGCGTTGATGTGATCCTTCCTTAGATCCTGCTCACTGTATATAATGGGTGCTTACAATTAAAGGGACAGACTACACCTTAGTCATCTTAAAGTCTTACCTTGGCTGCAAATAACCTCCTGCACCCCTATATCTATCTATCTATCTATCTATCTATCTATCATGCAGCAGGAACAGTTAAAAAAGTTATTTTTAAAATAAATATTTTTTCTGGCCACTTTAAAATGTCTGCCAAGCTCCACCCACTGATTACATCACATTCTACTTAGGTTTAGCTAGAATACCAAGAGAACAAAGCAAATTTGATAACATTAAATTTAGAAAGTTGTTTAAAATGGCATGGCCTATCTGACTAGACTGTCCCCTTTAAGTCAGTTATATATATTATATGTGGCAGTGGGAATTTCAAGTTCTGAAAATTAGAAAATCCACTATATTCACAGCTCTCTTCCCTTCAATATTGTGTATCCTGCCATTTCATCTCACCTGCTGTATGGAGCCTTAAAGCATTTTATTGTGTTCAAAATATTTCTTGGTTAGATGCCTCTTATGTTTTGGTTGCCCAGAGGAACTTAAGTTGTGCAAACTGTTTTCAAAAACAAACACTTTGAATGGTTGTTGTATTTCTTTTTTCTCTCTCTCCAATTTAACCTACTTTAAAGGATTTATGAACTGAGAGAGAAGTTTTAAGTGTTTTGAGATTATACATTTGCCCAAGATCCCTTATTGTACAACTGATTATTTAAAGGGACAATAAATACTTAAAGGGACAGTCAACAATATAATTTCTTCTGTTATGTGTGATCAGTCCACGGGTCATCATTACTTCTGGGATATAACTCCTCCCCAACAGGAAATGCAAGAGGATTCACCCAGCAGAGCTGCATATAGCTCCTCCCCTCTACGTCAGTCCCAGTCATTCTCTTGCACCCAACGACTAGATAGGATGTGTGAGAGGACTATGGTGATTATACTTAGTTTTTATGACTTCAATCAAAAGTTTGTTATTTTACAATAGCACCGGAGCGTGTTATTACTTCTCTGGCAGAGTTTGAGGAAGAATCTGCCAGAGTTTTTTACTATGATTTTAACCGGAGTTGTTAAGATCATATTGCTGTTCTCGGCCATCTGAGGGAGGTAAAGGCTTCAGATCAGGGGACAGCGGGCAGATGAATCTGCATTGAGGTATGTAGCAGTTTTTATTTTCTGAATGGAATTGATGAGAAAATCCTGCCATACCGTTAAAATGACATGTATGTATACACTTCAGTATTCTGGGGATGGTATTTCACCGGAACTACTCTGTTAAAGGTCACTAATCCTTTTAATAACTATTTATCATGTTAAACGTTTTTGCTGGAATGTAGAATCGTTTACATTGCTGAGGTACTGTGTGAATAAATATTTGGGCATTATTTTCCACTTGGCAGCCTTTTTTGCTTTTATTTGTGACAGTTTCGTTTCTCTTCACTGCTGTGTGGGAGAGGGAGGGGCCGTTTTTGGCGCTCTTTGCTACGCATCAAAAAATTCCAGTCAGTTACTTTTATATTTTCTGCATGATCCGGTTCATCTCTGACAGATCTCAGGGGTCTTCAAACTTCTTTGAAGGGAGGTAAATTCTCTCAGCAGAGCTGTGAGAATTCTTATAGTGACTGTGAATAAAATCGTTGCTTTGTATTTTTTATGTCAAATTTAATATTGTTATTTTACTAATGGGAACAAACCTTTGCTAAAAGTTGTGTTGTTTTAAAGTTTGATGCTATAACTGTTTTTTCAGTTCATTATTTCAACTGTCATTTAATCGTTTAGTACCTCTTTGAGGCACAGTACGTTTTTGCTAAAAAAGATTATAACCAAGTTGTAAGTTTTTTTGCTAGTGTGTTAAACATGTCTGACTCAGAGGAAGATATCTGTGTCATTTGTTCCAATGCCAAGGTGGAGCCCAATAGAAATTTATGTACTAACTGTATTGATGCTACTTTAAATAAAAGTCAATCTGTACAATGTGAACAAATTTCACCAAACAGCGAGGGGAGAGTTATGCCGACTAACTCGCCTCACGCGGCAGTACCTGCATCTCCCGCCCGGGAGGTGCGTGATATTATGGCGCCTAGTACATCTGGGCGGCCATTACAGATAACATTACAAGATATGGCTACTGTTATGACTGAAGTTTTGTCTAAATTACCAGAACTAAGAGGCAAGCGTGATCACTCTGGGGTGAGAACAGAGTGCGCTGACAATACTAGGGCCATGTCTGATACTGCGTCACAGCTCGCAGAGCATGAGGACGGAGAGCTTCATTCTGTGGGTGACGGTTCTGATCCAAACAGATTGGATTCAGATATTTCAAATTTTAAATTTAAATTGGAAAACCTCCGTGTATTACTAGGGGAGGTCTTAGCAGCTCTTAATGATTGTAACACCGTTGCAATACCAGAGAAACTGTGTAGGTTGGATAAATACTTTGCGGTACCGGCGAGTACTGACGTTTTTCCTATACCTAAGAGACTAACTGAAATTGTTACTAAGGAGTGGGATAGACCCGGTGTGCCGTTCTCACCCCCTCCAATATTTAGAAAGATGTTTCCAATAGACGCCACCACTCGGGACTTATGGCAAACGGTCCCTAAGGTGGAGGGAGCAGTTTCTACTTTAGCTAAGCGTACCACTATCCCGGTGGAGGATAGCTGTGCTTTTTCAGATCCAATGGATAAAAAATTAGAGGGTTACCTTAAGAAAATGTTTGTTCAACAAGGTTTTATATTGCAACCCCTTGCATGTATCGCGCCGATTACGGCTGCGGCAGCATTTTGGATTGAGTCTCTGGAAGAGAACCTTAGTTCATCTACGCTAGACGACATTACGGACAGGCTTAGAGTCCTTAAACTAGCTAATTCTTTCATTTCGGAGGCCGTAGTACATTTAACCAAACTTACGGCTAAGAACTCAGGATTCGCCATACAGGCACGTAGGGCGCTGTGGCTAAAATCCTGGTCAGCCGATGTTACTTCTAAGTCCAAATTACTTAATATACCTTTCAAGGGGCAGTCTTTATTTGGGCCCGGTTTGAAAGAAATTATCGCTGACATTACAGGAGGTAAGGGCCACGCCCTACCTCAAGACAAAGCCAAAGCTAAGGCTAGACAGTCTAATTTTCGTCCCTTTCGGAATTTCAAAACAGGAGCAGCATCAACCTCCACTGCACCAAAACAGGAGGGAGCTGTTGCTCGTTACAGGCAAGGCTGGAAGCCTAACCAGTCCTGGAACAAGAGCAAGCAGGCCAGGAAACCTGCTGCTGCCCCAAAGACAGCATGAATCGAAAGCCCCCGATCCGGGACCGGATCTAGTGGGGGGCAGACTTTCTCTCTTCGCCCAGGCCTGGGCAAGAGATGTTCAGGATCCCTGGGCACTAGAGATCATATCTCAGGGATACCTTCTAGACTTCAAATTATCTCCCCCAGGAGGGAGATTTCATCTGTCAAGGTTGTCAACAAACCAGATAAAGAAAGAGGCGTTTCTACGCTGTGTACAAGATCTGTTATTAATGGGAGTGATCCATCCGGTTCCGCGGTCGGAACAAGGACAAGGGTTCTACTCAAACCTGTTTGTGGTTCCCAAAAAAGAGGGAACTTTCAGGCCAATCTTAGATTTAAAGATTCTAAACAAATTCCTAAGAGTTCCATCCTTCAAAATGGAAACTATTCGGACAATCTTACCCATGATCCAAAAGGGTCAGTACATGACCACAGTGGATTTAAAAGATGCTTACCTTCACATACCGATCCACAAAGATCATCACCGGTATCTAAGGTTTGCCTTCTTAGACAGGCACTACCAGTTTGTAGCTCTTCCATTCGGATTGGCTACGGCTCCAAGAATCTTCACAAAGGTTCTGGGTGCCCTTCTGGCGGTACTAAGACCGCGAGGGATTTCGGTAGCTCCGTACCTAGACGACATTCTAATACAAGCTTCAAGCTTTCAGACTGCCAAGTCTCATACAGAGTTAGTTCTGGCATTTCTAAGGTCGCATGGATGGAAAGTGAACGAAAAGAAGAGTTCTCTTTTTCCTCTCACAAGAGTTCCATTCTTGGGGACTCTTATAGATTCTGTAGAAATGAAGATTTACCTGACAGAAGACAGGTTAACAAAGCTTCAAAATGCATGCCGTGTCCTTCATTCCATTCAACACCCGTCAGTAGCTCAATGCATGGAGGTGATCGGCTTAATGGTAGCGGCAATGGACATAGTACCTTTTGCACGCCTACACCTCAGACCGCTGCAATTGTGCATGCTAAGTCAGTGGAATGGGGATTACTCAGATTTGTCCCCTACTCTGAATCTGAATCAAGAGACCAGAAATTCTCTTCTATGGTGGCTTTATCGGCCACACCTGTCCAGGGGGATGCCATTCAGCAGGCCAGACTGGACAATTGTAACAACAGACGCCAGCCTACTAGGTTGGGGCGCTGTCTGGAATTCTTTGAAGGCTCAGGGACTATGGAATCAGGAGGAGAGTCTCCTTCCAATAAACATTCTGGAATTGAGAGCAGTTCTCAATGCCCTTCTGGCTTGGCCCCAATTAACAACTCGGGGGTTCATCAGGTTTCAGTCGGACAACATCACGACTGTAGCTTACATCAACCATCAGGGAGGGACAAGAAGCTCCCTAGCAATGATGGAAGTATCAAAGATAATTCGCTGGGCAGAGTCTCACTCTTGCCACCTGTCAGCAATCCACATCCCGGGAGTGGAGAACTGGGAGGCGGATTTCTTGAGTCGCCAGACCTTTCATCCGGGGGAGTGGGAACTTCATCCGGAGGTCTTTGCCCAAATACTTCGACGTTGGGGCAAACCAGAGATAGATCTCATGGCGTCTCGCCAGAACGCCAAACTTCCTCACTACGGGTCCAGATCCAGGGATCCGGGAGCGGTTCTGATAGATGCTTTGACAGCACCTTGGAACTTCGGGATGGCTTATGTGTTTCCACCCTTCCCGCTGCTTCCTCGATTGATTGCCAAAATCAAACAGGAGAGAGCATCAGTGATTCTAATAGCGCCTGCATGGCCACGCAGGACTTGGTATGCAGATCTAGTGGACATGTCATCCTGTCCGCCTTGGTCTCTACCTCTAAGACAGGACCTTCTGATACAGGGTCCATTCAAACATCAAAATCTAACTTCTCTGAAGCTGACTGCTTGGAAATTGAACGCTTGATTTTATCAAAACGTGGTTTTTCTGAGTCGGTTATTGATACCCTGATACAGGCTAGGAAGCCTGTTACCAGAAGGATTTACCATAAAATATGGCGTAAATACCTATACTGGTGCGAATCCAAAGGTTACTCCTGGAGTAAGGTTAGGATCGCTAGGATATTGTCTTTTCTACAAGAAGGTTTAGAAAAGGGTTTATCAGCTAGTTCATTAAAGGGACAGATTTCAGCTCTGTCCATCTTGTTACACAGGCGTCTGTCAGAAAATCCAGACGTCCAGGCTTTTTGTCAGGCTTTAGCTAGGATCAAGCCTGTGTTTAAAGCTGTTGCTCCGCCATGGAGTTTAAACTTAGTTCTTAACGTTTTACAAGGTGTTCCGTTTGAACCCCTTCATTCCATTGATATAAAATTGTTATCTTGGAAAGTTCTGTTTTTAATGGCTATTTCCTCGGCTCGAAGAGTCTCTGAGTTATCAGCCTTACATTGTGATTCTCCTTATCTGATTTTTCACTCAGACAAGGTAGTTCTGCGTACTAAACCTGGGTTCTTACCTAAGGTAGTCACTAACAGGAATATCAATCAAGAGATTGTTGTTCCATCCTTGTGTCCAAATCCTTCTTCAAAGAAGGAACGTCTTCTACACAATCTGGATGTAGTTCGTGCCCTCAAGTTCTACTTGCAGGCAACTAAAGATTTTCGCCAAACTTCTTCCCTGTTTGTCGTTTATTCTGGACAGAGGAGAGGTCAAAAAGCTTCTGCTACCTCTCTCTCTTTTTGGCTTCGTAGCATAATACGTTTAGCCTATGAGACTGCTGGACAGCAGCCTCCTGAAAGAATTACAGCCCACTCCACTAGAGCTGTGGCTTCCACTTGGGCCTTTAAGAATGAGGCCTCTGTTGAACAGATTTGCAAGGCTGCAACTTGGTCTTCGCTTCATACTTTTTCCAAATTTTACAAATTTGACACTTTTGCTTCTTCGGAGGCTATTTTTGGGAGAAAGGTTCTTCAGGCAGTGGTTCCTTCTGTATAATGAGCCTGCCTATCCCTCCCGTCATCCGTGTACTTTTGCTTTGGTATTGGTATCCCAGAAGTAATGATGACCCGTGGACTGATCACACATAACAGAAGAAAACATAATTTATGCTTACCTGATAAATTCCTTTCTTCTGTTGTGTGATCAGTCCACGGCCCGCCCTGTTTTAAGGCAGGTAAATATTTTTTAAATTATACTCCAGTCACCACTTCACCCTTGGTTACTCCTTTCTCGTTGATTCTTGGTCGAATGACTGGGACTGACGTAGAGGGGAGGAGCTATATGCAGCTCTGCTGGGTGAATCCTCTTGCATTTCCTGTTGGGGAGGAGTTATATCCCAGAAGTAATGATGACCCGTGGACTGATCACACAACAGAAGAAAGGAATTTATCAGGTAAGCATAAATTATGTTTTTTTAGTGTTTTAAAAGATAGATAATCCCTTTATTACCCATTCCCCAGTATTGCATAACCAACACAGTTATATTAATATAGTTTTTACCTCTGTCATTACCTTGTATCTAAGAATCTTCTGACAACCCCCTGATCACATGACTTTATTTATTATCTATTCACTTGCATTTCATACTGTGTTGTACTAACTCTTAAATAACTTCCCGTGCCTGAACACATTGTTATCTATGTTATCTATATGGCCCACATGAACTAGCTGTCTCCTGTTGTGCAAAGCAAATACAAAAGCATGTGATTAAGAGGCTGTCAATAGAGCCTTTGAAACAGGCAGACATTTAGAGGCTTAAATGTTATAAAGTATATTAATCTAACAATGTTGGCTGTGCAAAGCTGGGAAATGTATAGTAAAGGCATTATCTATCTTTTTAACCCCTTGGCGACCGAGGACGTCCTCTGGGGTTTCAAGCACTGGAAGTGATCGTGATCGCTTCCAGATGCTTTCAGGGTATGTTGAGGCATCGTGCAATACCCTTTTTTTAGGCAACCGATGCAGATGAGCCTACCTAGGTTTAGCATTGAACTTAGAAAACCAAGAGAACAAAGCAAATTTTAAGATAAAAGTAAATTGGAAAGTTGTTTAAAATTACATGCCCTATCTGAATCATGAAAGTTTAATGTCTCTTTAATAAATCATTGCTTGAATTATGTATTCAGAGCAAAGATTAGCCTAAGAATAATTTTGTAATTGTATTTTTAAAAAGTGCATTAGTTGTTTAAATATTGAAAAAATAAGGGTTGAAGTTAATTTCCATAAAGCAGTGGCCGCATCCATATTGTAAATTAGGTTACCATTTCTTCTGAGGCCAATTAGTCATTTGTGCACGCTCTAGTAAGCCATTTATAACCATTCCTGTGTGGAATACAGCTGTGTCTGAACTTCCATGTTTAACATGAATTGGAAAGCCCACAATATTCAAAATGAAATTACAGGAAAGGAGAACAAAATAGTAAAAAGTTTTGCACAGTTGTTATGCTACATGTAATTAAACAATTAATATTAATATCGTGTTTAAAGGAAAGTAAACTACTGTGCACCTCAAAGCCCCAACGCAAAGTACATACAAAGTTAGCTTAACTTTATATCATGATTTTTATTATTTTGGTACTAATAATCTTATAATTGTACCTCGCAATCCGCTAAGCTATATCGCCGTCACTCCGCCTGGATATTAATTTTTATTTTATTTTGATGTGACGAAAATCGTCTTCATGATCCTCATTGGTCCCCCAGTGGCGTCCCAACAGACTAACTACATGCCCCCAACTTAAAATATGCACGCGTGTCTCATTGAATCTCCTGCCTGTATAGATGCGCGTTCATGAGACACGCATGCGCATTGACGGCACAGGAACAGATAATACAATCTCTTCTACGATGCAAAAAATAAAAAACTAATCGAGTGATTCATTGTTTTACTATGTATCACAGCAGAGATCTATTTTAACGCATGCGCAATACGGGATGCTTCACTGGAGCGCGCACTGATGACCACGTAAGAGCGGGTGGGACCCCTCATTTCTGAAAGAGAAAAACCAGGTAATGAGCGGGTTGGGTGGAGGATCAGTAAGTACGGTATGTGCGAAAAATAATAAATATAAAAAAAATAACTATGGATTTTAAAAAAACAACTTAGCGACTAGATACAGGGTGATAAGATGGATTGATGGTATTACGGTTTTTGATGAAAATTAACTTTAAAGGGACACTAAAATCAAAATTAAACTTTCATGAGAGCATACAATTAAAAATAAATTTAATTTACCACCATTTTCAAAAATTGCACAATCTATAGGCACATTTTCTGTGGCACTAGTTCCTACTGAGCATGCGCTAGAGTACACAGTATATTCTCATATGCGTTTTGTGATTGGCTGATGGCTGTCACATTACGTGTTTTTCAGTTATGCAAATCTGGCATATTTTTTCGCCCTTGTGACTGAGAGGAGAGAAAAGTATTTAGTCTTTCAACCATCTTGTTGCAGATTGAGGTTTCAGTGTTTTATCTGTACATAGTGGCCATACATTCCTCAAGATAGGAAATTTGTTCTGTTTAAAGGAACATTAAACTGACATTATAGATCAACTGTTAAAGGAACACTAAAGTCAAAAGAAACTTTCATGATTCAAATATCTTCATCCATCCGGAGCGTAGCGGAGCCATCTTCTTCTAGCCGACGCGGATCCATCCTTCTTCCCTGACGCCTACTCGCCGAATGAAGGTTCTTTTAAATGACGTCATCCAAGATGGCGTCCCTCGAATTCCGATTGGCTGATAGGATTCTATCAGCCAATCGGAATTAAGGTAGGAAAAATCTGATTGGCTGATTGAATCAGCCAATCCAGATTCAAGTTCAATCGGATTGGCTGATCCAATCAGCCAATCAGATTGAGCTCGCATTCTATTGGCTGATCGGAACAGTTATTATTATAGTGGCGGCGATGTGGGGGGACCTCGGTTTAGGGGTACATAGGTAGTTTATGGGTGTTAGTGTACTTTAGAGCACAGTAGTTAAGAGATTTATAAACCGGCGTTAGCCAATAAAGCTCTTAACTACTGACTTTTTTCTGCGGCTGGAGTCTTGTCGGTAGAGGGTCTACTGCTCACTTTAGCCATGACTCTAAATACCGGCGTTAGGAAGATCCCATTGAAAAGATAGGATACGCCTGATGCCTGCTTTTGACGGCTACCGCAGAACTCTAAATCTAGGCGAAAGTCTTATAATAGAAAAAATAAGGTATATGATGTAATTTAAAAAAATGCCATAACAATAATTTTGCAGGTGAAAATTTGGCAAATGTCATAATTATATGAAGCACCTTTTGAAGAGAGATCCAAACCATAATAAGTACTTCAAATAAAACATTAATAGTGTAGTGCATCCAAAACAGCTGATCTCCACTATGTGACCCCAGCAGGAAGTCTGAGTCATACAGTACAAATTTTCACCATCTGCAGCCCAGAAACGAAGCAGATAAACAGATTTTATATATGGGATAGGACATAAACTGTATTTTCTCTTTAATGTTGCTAGGGACATAGTAATAATACTGGATAGTCAGCTTTTGTGCTGCCTTAGGCATTGGAAAATCTACTAATTTTTAATTTTTGTTTTCCTCTCTTATGGAGGGTAGTACTCTTTGGCATGGGACATGAGTTTTAAATAGTCCTGTTAGTCTCTCAGTGAGGGCTTGGATGAAAGTTAGAGTCCAGAGATGCAGAAAGTTTCTTTCTGCGACACCATCCCGACTCATGTTAACAGCTCCTCAAGCAATCAGCGTTGTCTAACTTTGCTCCACTGCCTGCTTTCGTCTCTCAAGTCCATGGCAGAGGCGATGCTACTATCCGTCACACTTGAAGGGCCGTGTTCCTGTTCCACAGCGTTGATTCCGGTAAGATCGTTTCATTTTACTTTATCGATGTATTGTAACATGAATGTTTCCCGTGAGGCTATACTCCTCGCGGGTTTAACTTATAACACAAGGGTCTCAGTGAGTCTCTTTTAGTATCTTGGAATCGAGGGTTAATACCTCCTGAGGGGGTTTATTGAACAGGGCGGTTTATAATCATGTTTGTTGTGTGATTTGACCTGCTTATGTGTGAGGTTTATGGGCTCGTCGTTTGGAACTTTGAGGCCTTTGGAAGTGACGCGGCCTGTTGACTGAGCACGCTTTTTGGACTATACGGTTCACCCTGTGTCCAGGCGTGGTTACGCTCTGTTCCCATTTCCGCATTCCCAACCGTGTGGCGACTGAGATATCTAGTCCGCGGGGGTCTGGTCATAGGAGGTGGTGAGTGCCCCAGCCATTGGTAGTGTCAGGTGCCGTTTTTTGTTTTTTACTATTTGTAATCCATATTGCTATATCCCCTTTGCAGCTATGGGGGATTCTGATGCTGAGACTGTTCATTTCAGATTCAGTTACGGAGGATTCTGATTCCGACACGATTATAATATCGGACTCAGATTCTGTGTCCGGTGACAAATCAGGTTTAGCCTCATTGACTCCTGTCAACCATTCTTGTTCCATTTGCCATATGAGAGCACCCGGTTCCTCGGACTCGGGGAATCATGGATCTGCTGAGCCATCTGCCTCTGGGGGTCCTGTCTCCCAGGGAGCGAGTTCCCTGCCAAATCTTCCTCCTACACATGCGGGTAACCCAGTTTGTGTACTACACGCGGGGTGGTGTGTTCCCTCTAGAGCTTGCAGCACGTTTTCGCTTTCAGATAATGTTGGCGATTGCTCGTCAGAGTCCTGACGTTTCTTTGAGAATGTGCTCGTGCCCTATTATCCCGGGTATTCTGCCTTGGGGTGGGCCTCCGCAGTATCTTGAGGGTTCTGTTCCGGAGTGTTGTGCCTTTCGTTACAGGATTGCGCAACTTCGCGTATTGCTCAGACATCTGTTTGTCGCTAAATGACCCTATAGTTCATAGATACAGGGATTTTCAGTCTGATAGTCCGAATGGTACGACTCGTTAGACATGTGGGGGTGAGGTAATCTCCTATTGTCTTTATTTTGAGTTCTTTCCCAGTTTTTGTGAGATGGGACTCAGTTTGGCTGGTCCTACGGGTAGGCCCGTGTCTTTTTTTTGGCGTTAACCTTCGGGTTGCCTTGATTTTTATTTGTATCCGATGGGATGTCTTTTATGTTTATGTTTTCCTTAGGGAGCTTTCTAGGATCGATAATCAATACTTCTTCGGAAGTTGTTTTGGACATGTTAGTCCTGTGTTGCTAAATGCCTGTTTTCCTTTCTTCCCTTTTGAGGGAGAATTTATGCAGCCTGCCAGTTAGGACCCTGAGTGCAGGTTGGTCCTGTTGGGTTTGTTCGGTCTTGCGACTGTTCAGGCACGTGGCGCTATTCTGCTCGCTGGTTCAGTAGAAGCGCAGGGTGCTCGGTTATCGTTTATTACATGTTAACTAAGCATTTGAGAGGACCTGTAGGTCTGTGAGGCAGGTAGGATTGTTCTGTCCCGTTAGTCTTTGGTCATAGAGAACCGGTCAGGGAAGTTTCTGCTGCCTCACTCTATCTGACATCTGATTTCATCAGAAGCTAGAGTTTCCTCCCCCATGCGGTAGAGGGCTGGAGGGCTAAGCGCCCCATTTCCGCGGTTTGAGCGGTTTTGGCCTTTTGTTTCAAGGCTCTGGATTATCCTTTTTGGACTTGATCCCACAGCTTTTATGGATAGCTCTCTAGCGTGCGGATGGTTTGCAGTTTGCAGCCAGTTGCAGCTCTTGGCACCTTGGAGGTGTGCATGTTGGCTGTTGAGAGTGTCTCTAGATGCAGCTTTTACTCGTTGACGTGAACTGTCTGATTGAGTTTGAGACCATTTGGTCTTCCTCTATTGTCTCCGGGTGAGTTAGATCTCCTTTTAGGAATCTACGTTTTCTGGAGAATGGTTGATCCCTGAAGGGACTTTGTTCAGCTCGGGGTTCCCCGGAGCTGGGAACGCTTAGCGTTTTTCTCTTCCCTGTGTCCTCTGCCTGTGTGGAGGTGATGGGGAGACTAGCCCTGCTTGTAGGGTTTTTTGGACCTTGAGGTATCCCTTCTGTTGTCCTGGGGCTTGAGAAGTTCTTTCATTGACTTCTAGTCTGGCTCTTTAGAGCATGGGACTTTAACTAGGGGTGGTCCCTCCCTTTGGTCGGGGCTTTCGGGTTCTCTAGATATGCATCCATTCCCTTGTCTGGCTTTTTGGCCCGTTGGGATGTGTAGTCTAGGGTATGGTTACCTGGACTATAGGTGCCCAGACCTATCTTTTCTCCCTGAGATTCCTGCTTTCTGGGGCTTCGCTCCTTTTCCTGACCCAGTTTTGGATTCCTGGATCTTAGGGCTGGTCGGGGTGTTCCACTGTATTGGGAAGTTGGGCTGTGTCCTTCCTCCGTCTACCTGACCGGGTCAGGGTTGGCCTGGTTTTCGGAGTATTTATTACTCTTTACTACTGAGTACTCCATGTCATCTAGGTGCCTGGGTGGCTTGTGCCTCAAGGGTGTGGGTTCATACCCAGCTGCTGGCGTTGGTTTTCCAATTTCTGGTGCACCTTCGGATTGCATTGCCCAGGTCAGTTTGCCTGTGTACCCGTGGATTCTCTTTTCTGCAGGTATATGGGTTGGCTGGGCCTCTGTTTTTTGTGTGACTTGTAAGGGGGTCCTTTTTCTAGGACATTTGCATTGGGGATTTTTCTTCCCACCTAGCCGTTGGCTTCGGGCCTTGAGGGGAGGAGTTGTCCTTCCGGTCTCTTCCCTTTTCATAGGGAATATTCTCCTTCTTATGGAGGTAAAGTCCTTTATTAGGATTTCTCCGGGTCAGGAGGTATAGGGTGAAAGTGGTTCCGCCTGAGGCCTTGCTGGCTCCAAGTCAGACTGTGGGCATTGTTTTGATAGATACTTAAGTCTATGGCCTTGTCTGTGGTCAGAGTCATGTTGTACTAGTACTCTGGAGGGATGGCTATACTATCTTTACGCTCATTCCTGTATCAGTTTCGGAATTCCTTTGTTCCTGTACTGGATCCCTGTGGCTGGGTTGGTCTGCAGGTCAGTCTGTCCGAGCGGTCTAGGGGTCGCAATATCCCTTATGTGTGAGAGCTTGTTGAGTCTAGCCTGATAGCTCAGTCTGCTGTGAGATGTTTTCGCCTTTCTCCTTGCTCCTTCACAGGAGAGGGTTTACTCTTCCTTCGGGTTCTGAGGGTGTACTCTTCTTCTCGGGAGGCCGTGATGGAGGCTTGTGTTCCCCTTTTTAGGGGCCTGAGTGTAGGTCAGGCGGCTTAGGTTGCCTGTAAAGTGCCCTCTGTTAAGGAACTGTTTTTGTGTGGTCCGTTTCTTGTGGACTGCTTCTTTTTCTTCCTTGCAAGCTCCTTTTGTGTCGTCCTGTTATGGACTCTGTGTTCTTAACCTTGAGGTTTTTTCCTGGGTCTATTACACGCTTTCATGGTTGAATACTTTGGTATTCTATGGGCGGGCGTAGGGGAGGACTTTGTTTCTTCAGTTGTGTCCTTGCAGGATGTTGGGGAGATGTTTTTCTGTCTCTGTGACCGGTTTTCGCTCGTATGGCGTGGCCTCCTTCACTGTTTGGGTCCTTTTGGACTTCCGTGAGCTGGACCCACAAACACTTGGAGGTGTTCTTTTCGTATTTCGGGAACCTTTTGGTTTCCTCGGTTCTCTTTTGCCTTGTCCCCTTGGGGGCTTTCGCTGGTTTCACCTTCATCTGAAGGGTGATTGGTGGGGGACTGTCTGTTGGGCGACGGTGTCTCTTGGAGGACTGTTGGCTCAGTCGAGTCTGTTTGCGGTCTCTTGTTTGGCTCTGGACTAGCTGCGAGTCAGTGTCACTGGGGCTTTTTCTTTAAAAATTTCTCTAGGCTTCAACGAAACTGGATTTTTTATTGGGTTGTGGTTCAGGCCTGGTTCCCTCAGTTTGGGCCGCCTATTGTACCCTCCCGTCTTGGCATTCAGTGTCCTCTATAACTTGGGTATTGATTTCCCAAAAGCAATGAATGCAGCTGTGGACTCTTTCCATTTAAGAAGAAAAACATAAATTATGCTTAACTGATAATTTCCTTTTCTTCTGATGGAAAGAGTCCACAGCTCCCCACCCGTGATTTTATGGGGGGGGCGTCCTGATATTCTTCTGGTACCTTTTGCACCCTGGTATTTCTTCTACTGTTCCTTGTTCCTCGGCAGAATGAATAGGGGATGAGGGGAGTGGGAGGAGTATTTTAGACTTTTGCTGGGGTGTCTTTGCCTCCTCCTGGTGGTCAGGTTCTTATTTCCCAAAATACTGGAAAAGAATAACTGGCGCTAAATGAATAGCTAGGATTACACTACCTACGGTGGAAATAGATTCAATACCTATATATTGGACGTCAGTGGTGAATAAAGACTCGTATGGCAAAAAATCACATATATGTGAATTACCTATAAAAAACAAGTGCACTTGCTACTTGGTGTCAAACCTTAAAAAGCAAATAATAAAACTCTGTGGTCTAATCCGTACTAAAGTGTGTACTAGAATCTAACAATAGCCTTAACTAGTATTAAAATGCAGGAAAAGGATACAGTGTGTAAAGGATACAGTGTGTAAAAATATATATCAAAATACAATGTGTAAAAAAATATATCAAAATACATCAAAATACAAATGCGGTGTATAGCGGTCTGCTAAGTGAAACAAAAATCTGTTGCAGTATATAGGATCCGGTATATGCAAATAAATCTCTCTTACTATAGTTTAAAAATCATAAATATATTTAATATTAGACATTAAACATTCGTATAAAAAAATTGCTGACTGATATATAAAACTCACACTAGGGACGTCTCCCTTGAGTGTATTAGGCAAGAAACAAGTATTGGCTCCAAATAGAATTAATATATCAACAGATGTCTGATACAACAAAGTTCCTGTATGATGGGAAAGTCACAGTTTTATAACTAGTAAGGTACCTTACTGAACTCGGAGTTACGGGAGCTGACAGCTCGACCATATATTGATTCCTAGTGCTTACTTCGGCGTCTGTGTCTTACGGGGTATTTCGCGGCTAAACAACAAACCGCCCGCTTCCGTGATGATTGGCGGTTTGGGCCACACACCCTTTCTTTGATAGGCCGGATGGATCCTCTTACTGAGTATGTGTGACGGTATCTCTGATGATAGGTGTAACCGTCCGGTCAATGTTACAACGTCCCAAGGTGCCTGTGACCCTTAGATTTGGTGGAAGTGTTCCTTAAAAAATGCACTTCATGTAGTATGAGCAGCAAAATAGGACCACTAATATTGGCGCTGATCAGATCCCTGGTCCTCAAGTGGCAGTTAGCTTTGTTCGTCCACAAGAGGGGGCTGGATCGCAGCTATTAGTGTTGTATAAGTCTCTTAGTGTCCAATAGTAAAAACAAAACACTGGAGTAAATTTCTACGCGTTTCACCCCAGGAGGGCTTTATCAAGATACTCCAGGTATATTACACACACCTTTTAAAGGTGTTCCTTAGATCTCATTGGCCAGTAAATAACCAATCTTATTGGAGCCAATAAACACCACCTCTTTTTTCTTAAAGGTGGAAATTCCTAAATCTGTACACTCACATATGTTAATGTATATAAAAAGAAAAAAAAACACTAATATATTTGACTAATTGTCAGCGTTTTTTTTTAAAAACTTGATAAGAATGAAAAGTTAACCTAATCTATTATTAATAAAGAACATATAAGAGAAAATATAGGAGTAAGGTGTCACCAATACCTTATTAGTTATTCATAAATTAACTTAGTGTTATAATGCCAACTTTAATATCAAATATACTGCTGACTCTGATACTTTCTTAATTGAATATGGATCTTAGTATTTATAAGTAGAACCTAAATCTAAATCTAGACATTTATATATGTTGTTTTGTATAAATAGAGAAATAACACTAATAGATTTCACTAATTGTCAACGTTTTTAAAACATGGTAAAAATAAAGTGTAAATCTAAGTATAGGAAATATGAGATTGTGGTGCCACCTATACCTTATGTGCTTATCGTATATTAACTTGGTGCGATGATACCAGATTCTTTCTTATTAAATAAAAACCCTAGCAGTTATAAGTAGAACCAAACTAAAGTAGTGAATAAGATGTGATATAATGATGTGAAACATAAATGTTTGAAACCTAATGAACAACCATGTCTAAATGCGGATAGGACAACTCTATAATAATACATGTTTACTGATGTTTATTATGTATATTTGAATGATGTAGTGCCTGCTAGTACTATATTGACATTAATAATATCTACTTCATTTTGACTCTAATTCTTTATAATAGACAAATATATCTATATGGACTAAGTAATGTAGTATGTAAAATCTAATAATGTGGCGGTTTGTTTAGTTCCATACAATGCACCCCAAAGTGGAAATGATAGATGGTTACAGAAAAATGGATATTTCTAATTCTGAATTAAGTCCCTGGGGTTGTAAGGTTTGTAAAGTGTATATAGTTTCAGATTCGACTCTAAGTAGTTCTGTTTCCAAATTACCCCCTCTCCAATTCCTAGTTACTTTCTTGATACCCCAAAATCTAAAATCTGCCAAATTATTATTGTGTTTATCTTTGAAGTGTTGATATAAAAATGTATCTTTTTTCCCTTTTTCTATTATCCAAAGGTGCTCACGGATCCTTTCTCTAAGGCTTCTCGTTGTCTCACCAATATATTGTTTGTTGCATGTACATTGAATCATGTATATTACTCCCTTGTCTTGGCACCTAATTGTACTATCTATTTTGTAGACTTTTCCTGTTTGTGTCGATTTGTATTCCTTAATTTTGTGACTGTGTTGGCATGACTTACAGTTGATACAGGGGAAGAAGCCATTTAAATTTTCTCCTGACAGACTAATTTGTTTTTCCTTATTTTGTTCATTTTTAAACTAAATCTATTTTGTAGACTTTTCCTGTTTGTGTCGATTTGTATTCCCTCCATACCCTAATATCATCTACAAAAAGGCCAGGAACCTTAAAACTATCCTAGCTCCAAGTGAGTTTAAAAATGAACAAAATAAGGAAAAACAAATTAGTCTGTCAGGAGAAAATTTAAATGGCTTCTTCCCCTGTATCAACTGTAAGTCATGCCAACACAGTCACAAAATTAAGGAATACAAATCGACACAAACAGGAAAAGTCTACAAAATAGATAGTACAATTAGGTGCCAAGACAAGGGAGTAATATACATGATTCAATGTACATGCAACAAACAATATATTGGTGAGACAACGAGAAGCCTTAGAGAAAGGATCCGTGAGCACCTTTGGATAATAGAAAAAGGGAAAAAAGATACATTTTTATATCAACACTTCAAAGATAAACACAATAATAATTTGGCAGATTTTAGATTTTGGGGTATCAAGAAAGTAACTAGGAATTGGAGAGGGGGTAATTTGGAAACAGAACTACTTAGAGTCGAATCTGAAACTATATACACTTTACAAACCTTACAACCCCAGGGACTTAATTCAGAATTAGAAATATCCATTTTTCTGTAACCATCTATCATTTCCACTTTGGGGTGCATTGTATGGAACTAAACAAACCGCCACATTATTAGATTTTACATACTACATTACTTAGTCCATATAGATATATTTGTCTATTATAAAGAATTAGAGTCAAAATGAAGTAGATATTATTAATGTCAATATAGTACTAGCAGGCACTACATCATTCAAATATACATAATAAACATCAGTAAACATGTATTATTATAGAGTTGTCCTATCCGCATTTAGACATGGTTGTTCATTAGGTTTCAAACATTTATGTTTCACATCATTATATCACATCTTATTCACTACTTTAGTTTGGTTCTACTTATAACTGCTAGGGTTTTTATTTAATAAGAAAGAATCTGGTATCATCGCACCAAGTTAATATACGATAAGCACATAAGGTATAGGTGGCACCACAATCTCATATTTCCTATACTTAGATTTACACTTTATTTTTACCATGTTTTAAAAACGTTGACAATTAGTGAAATCTATTAGTGTTATTTCTCTATTTATACAAAACAACATATATAAATGTCTAGATTTAGATTTAGGTTCTACTTATAAATACTAAGATCCATATTCAATTAAGAAAGTATCAGAGTCAGCAGTATATTTGATATTAAAGTTGGCATTATAACACTAAGTTAATTTATGAATAACTAATAAGGTATTGGTGACACCTTACTCCTATATTTTCTCTTATATGTTCTTTATTAATAATAGATTAGGTTAACTTTTCATTCTTATCAAGTTTTTAAAAAAAAACGCTGACAATTAGTCAAATATATTAGTGTTTTTTTTTTCTTTTTATATACATTAACATATGTGAGTGTACAGATTTAGGAATTTCCACCTTTAAGAAAAAAGAGGTGGTGTTTATTGGCTCCAATAAGATTGGTTATTTACTGGCCAATGAGATCTAAGGAACACCTTTAAAAGGTGTGTGTAATATACCTGGAGTATCTTGATAAAGCCCTCCTGGGGTGAAACGCGTAGAAATTTACTCCAGTGTTTTGTTTTTACTATTGGACACTAAGAGACTTATACAACACTAATAGCTGCGATCCAGCCCCCTCTTGTGGACGAACAAAGCTAACTGCCACTTGAGGACCAGGGATCTGATCAGCGCCAATATTAGTGGTCCTATTTTGCTGCTCATACTACATGAAGTGCATTTTTTAAGGAACACTTCCACCAAATCTAAGGGTCACAGGCACCTTGGGACGTTGTAACATTGACCGGACGGTTACACCTATCATCAGAGATACCGTCACACATACTCAGTAAGAGGATCCATCCGGCCTATCAAAGAAAGGGTGTGTGGCCCAAACCGCCAATCATCACGGAAGCGGGCGGTTTGTTGTTTAGCCGCGAAATACCCCGTAAGACACAGACGCCGAAGTAAGCACTAGGAATCAATATATGGTCGAGCTGTCAGCTCCCGTAACTCCGAGTTCAGTAAGGTACCTTACTAGTTATAAAACTGTGACTTTCCCATCATACAGGAACTTTGTTGTATCAGACATCTGTTGATATATTAATTCTATTTGGAGCCAATACTTGTTTCTTGCCTAATACACTCAACACTCAAGGGAGACGTCCCTAGTGTGAGTTTTATATATCAGTCAGCCATTTTTTTATACGAATGTTTAATGTCTAATATTAAATATATTTATGATTTTTAAACTATAGTAAGAGAGATTTATTTGCATATACCGGATCCTATATACTGCAACAGATTTTTGTTTCACTTAGCAGACCGCTATACACCGCATTTGTATTTCTCCAACATAGGTGTGTCCGGTCCACGGCGTCATCCTTACTTGTGGGATATTCTCTTCCCCAACAGGAAATGGCAAAGAGCCCAGCAAAGCTGGTCACATGATCCCTCCTAGGCTCCGCCTACCCCAGTCATTCTCTTTGCCGTTGTACAGGCAACATCTCCACGGAGATGGCTTAGAGTTTTTTAGTGTTTAACTGTAGTTTTTATTATTCAATCAAGAGTTTGTTATTTTAAAATAGTGCTGGTATGTACTATTTACTCAGAAACAGAAAAGAGATGAAGATTTCTGTTTGTATGAGGAAAATGATTTTAGCACCGTAACTAAAATCCATGGCTGTTCCACACAGGACTGTTGAGAGCAATTAACTTCAGTTGGGGGAACAGTGTGCAGTCTCTTGCTGCTTGAGGTATGACACATTCTAACAAGACGATGTAATGCTGGAAGCTGTCATTTTTCCCTATGGGATCCGGTAAGCCATGTTTATTACGATGGTAAATAAGGGCTTCACAAGGGCTTATTAAGATTGTAGACTTTTCTGGGCTAAATCGATTCAGTTTTAAAACATATTTAGCCTTGAGGAATCATTTTATCTGGGTATATTGATATTATAATATCGGCAGGCACTGTATTAGACACCTTATTTCTCTGGGGCTTTCCCAAAGCATAAGCAGAGCCTCATTTTCGCGCCGGTGTGGCGCACTTGTTTTTGAGAGGCATGGCATGCAGTCGCATGTGAGAGGAGCTCTGATACTTAGAAAAGACTTTCTGAAGGCGTCATTTGGTATCGTATTCCCCTTTGGGTTTGGTTGGGTCTCAGCAAAGCAGATACCAGGGACTGTAAAGGGGTTAAAGTGTTAAAACGGCTCCGGTTCCGTTATTTTAAGGGTTAAAGCTTCCAAATTTGGTGTGCAATACTTTTAAGGCTTTAAGACACTGTGGTGAAAATTTGGTGAATTTTGTACAATTCCTTCATGTTTTTTCGCAATTGCAGTAATAAAGTGTGTTCAGTTTAAAATTTAAAGTGACAGTAACGGTTTTATTTTAAAACGTTTTTTGTACTTTATTATCAAGTTTATGCCTGTTTAACATGTCTGAACTACCAGATAGACTGTGTTCTGAATGTGGGGAAGCCAGAATTCCTGTTCATTTAAATAAATGTGATTTATGTGATAATGACAATGATGCCCAAGATGATTCCTCAAGTGAGGGGAGTAAGCATGGTACTGCATCATTCCCTCCTTCGTCTACACGAGTCTTGCCCACTCAGGAGGCCCCTAGTACATCTAGCGCGCCAATACTCCTTACTATGCAACAATTAACGGCTGTAATGGATAATTCTGTCAAAAACATTTTAGCCAAAATGAACCCTTGTCAGCGTAAGCGTGGCTGCTCTGTTTTAGTTACTGAAGAGCATGACGACGCTGATATTAATATCTCTGAAGGGCCCCTAACCCAATCTGAGGGGGCCAGGGAGGTTTTGTCTGAGGGAGAAATCACTGATTCAGGGAACATTTCTCAACAGGCTGAACCTGATGTAATTGCATTTAAATTTAAGTTGGAACATCTCCGCATTCTGCTTAAGGAGGTATTATCCACTCTGGATGATTGTGAAAAGTTGGTCATCCCAGAGAAACTATGTAAAATGGACAAGTTCCTAGAGGTGCCGGAGCTCCCAGAAGCTTTTCCTATACCCAAGCGGGTGGCGGACATTGTTAATAAAGAATGGGAAAGGCCCGGTATTCCTTTCGTCCCTCCCCCCATATTTAAAAAATTGTTTCCTATGGTCGACCCCAGAAAGGACTTATGGCAGACAGTCCCCAAGGTCGAGGGAGCGGTTTCTACTTTAAACAAACGCACCACTATACCCATAGAGGATAGTTGTGCTTTCAAAGATCCTATGGATAAAAAATTAGAAGGTTTGCTTAAAAAGATGTTTGTTCAGCAGGGTTACCTTCTGCAACCAATTTCATGCATTGTCCCTGTCACTACAGCCGCATGTTTCTGGTTTGATGAGCTGATAAAGGCGCTTGATAGTGATTCTCCTCCTTATGAGGAGATTATGGACAGAATCAATGCTCTCAAATTGGCTAATTCTTTCACCCTAGACGCCACTTTGCAATTGGCTAGGTTAGCGGCTAAGAATTCTGGGTTTGCTATTGTGGCGCGCAGAGCGCTTTGGTTGAAATCTTGGTCGGCTGATGCGTCTTCCAAGAACAAGCTACTAAACATTCCTTTCAAGGGGAAAACGCTGTTTGGCCCTGACTTGAAAGAGATTATCTCGGATATCACTGGGGGTAAGGGCCACGCCCTTCCTCAGGATCGGCCTTTCAAGGCGAAAAATAGACCTAATTTTCGTCCCTTTCGTAAAAACGGACCAGCCCAAAGTGCTACGTCCTCTAAGCAAGAGGGTAATACTTCTCAAGCCAAGCCAGCTTGGAGACCAATGCAAGGCTGGAACAAGGGAAAGCAGGCCAAGAAGCCTGCCACTGCTACCAAGACAGCATGAAATATTGGCCCCCGATCCGGGACCGGATCTGGTGGGGGGCAGACTCTCTCTCTTCGCTCAGGCTTGGGCAAGAGATGTTCTGGATCCTTGGGCGCTAGAAATAGTCTCCCAGGGTTATCTTCTGGAATTCAAGGGACTTCCCCCAAGGGGGAGGTTCCACAGGTCTCAGTTGTCTTCAGACCACATAAAAAGACAGGCGTTCTTACATTGTGTAGAAGACCTGTTAAAAATGGGAGTGATTCATCCTGTTCCACTAAGAGAACAAGGGATGGGGTTCTACTCCAATCTGTTCATAGTTCCCAAAAAAGAGGGAACGTTCAGACCAATCTTAGATCTCAAGATCTTAAACAAGTTTCTCAAGGTTCCATCTTTCAAGATGGAAACCATTCGAACTATTCTTCCTTCCATCCAGGAGGGTCAATTCATGACCACGGTGGATTTAAAGGATGCGTATCTACATATTCCTATCCACAAGGAACATCATCGGTTCCTAAGGTTTGCATTCCTGGACAAACATTACCAGTTCGTGGCGCTTCCTTTCGGATTAGCCACTGCTCCAAGGATTTTCACAAAGGTACTAGGGTCCCTTCTAGCGGTGCTAAGACCAAGGGGCATTGCAGTAGTACCTTACCTGGACGACATTCTGATTCAAGCGTCGTCCCTTCCTCAAGCAAAGGCTCACACGGACATTGTCCTGGCCTTTCTCAGATCTCACGGCTGGAAAGTGAACGTGGAAAAGAGTTCTCTATCCCCGTCAACAAGGGTTCCCTTCTTGGGAACAATTATAGACTCCTTAGAAATGAGGATCTTTCTAACAGAGGCCAGAAAAACAAAACTTCTAGACTCTTGTCGGATACTTCATTCCGTTCCTCTTCCTTCCATAGCTCAGTGCATGGAAGTGATCGGGTTGATGGTAGCGGCGATGGACATAGTTCCTTTTGCGCGCATTCATCTAAGACCATTACAACTGTGCATGCTCAGTCAGTGGAATGGGGACTATACAGACTTGTCTCCGAAGATACAAGTAAATCAGAGGACCAGAGACTCACTCCGTTGGTGGCTGTCCCTGGACAATCTGTCTCAAGGGATGACGTTCCGCAGACCAGAGTGGGTCATTGTCACGACCGACGCCAGTCTGATGGGCTGGGGCGCGGTCTGGGGATCCCTGAAAGCTCAGGGTCTTTGGTCTCGGGAAGAATCTCTTCTACCGATAAATATTCTGGAACTGAGAGCGATATTCAATGCTCTCAAGGCCTGGCCTCGGCTAGCGAGGACCAAGTTCATACGGTTTCAATCAGACAACATGACAACTGTTGCGTACATCAACCATCAGGGGGGAACAAGGAGTTCCCTAGCGATGGAAGAAGTGACCAAAATCATTCTATGGGCGGAGTCTCACTCCTGCCACCTGTCTGCTATCCACATCCCGGGAGTGGAAAATTGGGAAGCGGATTTTCTGAGTCGTCAGACATTGCATCCGGGGGAGTGGGAACTCCATCCGGAAATCTTTGCCCAAGTCACTCACCTGTGGGGCATTCCAGACATGGATCTGATGGCCTCTCGTCAGAACTTCAAAGTTCCTTGCTACGGGGCCAGATCCAGGGATCCCAAGGCGGCTCTAGTGGATGCACTAGTAGCACCTTGGACATTCAAACTAGCTTATGTGTTCCCGCCATTTCCTCTCATCCCCAGGCTGGTAGCCAGGATCAATCAGGAGAGGGCGTCGGTGATCTTGATAGCTCCTGCGTGGCCACGCAGGACTTGGTATGCAGATCTGGTGAATATGTCGTCGGCTCCACCTTGGAAGCTACCTTTGAGACGAGACCTTCTTGTTCAGGGTCCGTTCGAACATCCGAATCTGGTTTCACTCCAGCTGACTGCTTGGAGATTGAACGCTTGATTTTATCAAAGCGAGGATTCTCAGATTCTGTTATCGATACTCTTGTTCAGGCCAGAAAGCCTGTAACTAGAAAGATTTACCACAAAATTTGGAAAAAATATATCTGTTGGTGTGAATCTAAAGGATTCCCGTGGGACAAGGTTAAGATTCCTAGGATTCTATCCTTCCTTCAAGAAGGATTGGAAAAAGGATTATCTGCAAGTTCCCTGAAGGGACAGATTTCTGCCTTGTCGGTATTACTTCACAAAAAGCTGGCAGCTGTGCCAGATGTTCAAGCCTTTGTTCAGGCTCTGGTTAGAATCAAGCCTGTTTACAAACCTTTGACTCCTCCTTGGAGTCTCAATTTAGTTCTTTCAGTTCTTCAGGGGGTTCCGTTTGAACCCTTACATTCCGTTGATATTAAGTTATTATCTTGGAAAGTTTTGTTTTTAGTTGCGATTTCTTCTGCTAGAAGAGTCTCAGAATTATCTGCTCTGCAGTGTTCTCCTCCTTATCTGGTGTTCCATGCAGATAAGGTGGTTTTACGTACTAAACCTGGTTTTCTTCCAAAAGTTGTTTCTAACAAAAACATTAACCAGGAGATTATCGTGCCTTCTCTGTGTCCAAAACCAGTTTCAAAGAAGGAACGTTTGTTGCACAATTTGGATGTTGTTCGCGCTCTAAAATTCTATTTAGATGCTACAAAGGATTTTAGACAAACATCTTCCTTGTTTGTTGTTTATTCAGGTAAAAGGAGAGGTCAAAAAGCAACTTCTACCTCTCTCTCTTTTTGGATTACAAGCATCATCAGATTGGCTTACGAGACTGCCGGACGGCAGCCTCCCGAAAGAATCACAGCTCATTCCACTAGGGCTGTGGCTTCCACATGGGCCTTCAAGAACGAGGCTTCTGTTGATCAGATATGTAGGGCAGCGACTTGGTCTTCACTGCACACTTTTACCAAATTTTACAAGTTTGATACTTTTGCTTCTTCTGAGGCTATTTTTGGGAGAAAGGTTTTGCAAGCCGTGGTGCCTTCCATTTAGGTGACCTGATTTGCTCCCTCCCTTCATCCGTGTCCTAAAGCTTTGGTATTGGTTCCCACAAGTAAGGATGACGCCGTGGACCGGACACACCTATGTTGGAGAAAACAGAATTTATGTTTACCTGATAAATTTCTTTCTCCAACGGTGTGTCCGGTCCACGGCCCGCCCTGGTTTTTTAATCAGGTCTGATAATTTATTTTCTTTAACTACAGTCACCACGGTACCATATGGTTTCTCCTATGCAAATATTCCTCCTTAACGTCGGTCGAATGACTGGGGTAGGCGGAGCCTAGGAGGGATCATGTGACCAGCTTTGCTGGGCTCTTTGCCATTTCCTGTTGGGGAAGAGAATATCCCACAAGTAAGGATGACGCCGTGGACCGGACACACCGTTGGAGAAAGAAATTTATCAGGTAAACATAAATTCTGTTTTTGATGTATTTTGATATATTTTTTTACACATTGTATTTTGATATATATTTTTACACACTGTATCCTTTACACACTGTATCCTTTTCCTGCATTTTAATACTAGTTAAGGCTATTGTTAGATTCTAGTACACACTTTAGTACGGATTAGACCACAGAGTTTTATTATTTGCTTTTTAAGGTTTGACACCAAGTAGCAAGTGCACTTGTTTTTTATAGGTAATTCACATATATGTGATTTTTTGCCATACGAGTCTTTATTCACCACTGACGTCCAATATATAGGTATTGAATCTATTTCCACCGTAGGTAGTGTAATCCTAGCTATTCATTTAGCGCCAGTTATTCTTTTCCAGTATTCTGTATTTAACTTTAATCAAACTACTAAGGAGGAGTAGTTTTCATAACTAGGCTTTTAGGATTACAGTTAGCGCCAACCCTTATTCTTTACCACTTCTTATTTCCCAAAAGTAATGAATGCATTTCCATTTGTATAAATAACACAAGACTAAAGGTTCACATCACTGATCTAGACTCTGGGCAAACTGTTATCAGCTTTAGGTGTGAGGGTACCTATAAAGAAAATGAAAACGTAGTTGCAGATGCTTCATTTAAAAAATACATGTAAAGCAGAAATGGGCCCCCTAGTGGTGCTTACTTAGTAAATGGCTGTACTCAGTCACGCTATTTCTGCAATGCCTTACTCCAGAGGCATGCAGACAGAGTGAGGTCACACTGACGGGGGCAAGAAACATGCCTAGGGCACAGCCTCTGTACAGTGCCATACCCTGTACTGCACTAGTCCTTAAGGGGTTACACAATATAGAAGGGAGGAGATGAATTTAAATACTGTATAGGTATTTGTAGAATAAACCAAATAGTAAGGAAGCAGATATAAGAGTCAACACTTGTTCTTCAAAGGGATATGAAACCCAAACTTTTTGTGATTTCAAACAGCTTTCTAATTTTCTTCTATTAACAATTTTTCTTCATTCTCTTGGTATATTTTGTTGAAAAGCAGGGGTGTATGCTTAGGAGCCACCCCATTTCAGGAGCACTGTATGGCAGCAGTTTTGCAAGAATGTTATTCATTTGCAAGAGCATTATAGGGCAGCACTATTTCCTGCATGCAGTGTTCCAGTTACCTACCTAGGTATCTCTTCAACACAGAATATCATGGGAACAAAGCAAATTTGATAATAGAAGTAATCTGGAAACTTAGGCCTAGATTTGGAGTTCGGCGGTAAAAGGGCTGTTAACGCTCTGCGGGCTTTTTTCTGGCCGCACCATAAATTTAACTCTGGTATCGAGAGTTTAATCAAATGCTGCGTTAGGCTCCAAAAAAGGAGCGTAGAGCATTTCTCCAACATAGGTGTGTCCGGTCCACGGCGTCATCCTTACTTGTGGGATATTCTCTTCCCCAACAGGAAATGGCAAAGAGCCCAGCAAAGCTGGTCACATGATCCCTCCTAGGCTCCGCCTACCCCAGTCATTCTCTTTGCCGTTGTACAGGCAACATCTCCACGGAGATGGCTTAGAGTTTTTTAGTGTTTAACTGTAGTTTTTATTATTCAATCAAGAGTTTGTTATTTTAAAATAGTGCTGGTATGTACTATTTACTCAGAAACAGAAAAGAGATGAAGATTTCTGTTTGTATGAGGAAAATGATTTTAGCACCGTAACTAAAATCCATGGCTGTTCCACACAGGACTGTTGAGAGCAATTAACTTCAGTTGGGGGAACAGTGTGCAGTCTCTTACTGCTTGAGGTATGACACATTCTAACAAGACGATGTAATGCTGGAAGCTGTCATTTTCCCTATGGGATCCGGTAAGCCATGTTTATTAAGATAGTAAATAAGGGCTTCACAAGGGCTTATTAAGACTGTAGACTTTTTCTGGGCTAAATCGATTCATTATTAACACATATTTAGCCTTGAGGAATCATTTATTCTGGGTATTTTGATATGATTATATCGGCAGGCACTGTTTTAGACACCTTATTCTTTAGGGGCTTTCCCTAATCATAGTCAGAGCCTCATTTTCGCGCCGGTATGGCGCACTTGTTTTTGAGGACAGCATGGCATGCAGCTGCATGTGTGTGGAGCTCTGATACATAGAAAAGTCTTTCTGAAGACATCATTTGGTATCGTATTCCCCTTTGGGCTTGGTTGGGTCTCAGCAAAGCAGATTCCAGGGACTGTAAAGGGGTTAAATATAAAAACGGCTCCGGTTCCGTTATTTTAAGGGTTAAAGCTTCCAAATTTGGTGTGCAATACTTTTAAGGCTTTAAGACACTGTGGTGAAATTTTGGTGAATTTTGAACAATTCCTTCATACTTTTTCGCAATTGCAGTAATAAAGTGTGTTTAGTTTAAAATTTAAAGTGACAGTAACGGTTTTATTTTAAAACGTTTTTTGTGCTTTGTTATCAAGTTTATGCCTGTTTAACATGTCTGAACTACCAGATAGATTGTGTTCTGACTGTGGGGAAACCAAGGTTCCTTCTCATTTAACTATATGTATTTTATGTCATAAAAAAAAAAAAATTTTAGTAAAAATGATGCCCAAGATGATTCCTCAAGTGAGGGGAGTAAGCATGGTACTGCATCATCCCCTCCTTCGTCTACACCAGTCTTGCCCATACAGGAGGCCCCTAGTACATCTAGTGCGCCAATACTCCTTACTATGCAACATTTAACGGCTGTAATGGATAATTCTATCAAAAACATTTTAGCCAATATGCCCACTTATCAGCGAAAGCGCGACTGCTCTGTTTTAGAAAATTCTGTAGAGCATGAGAACGCTGATGATATGGTTTCTGAAGAGCCCCTACACCAGTCTGAGGGGGCCAGGGAGGTTTTGTCTGAGGGAGAAATTTCAGATTCAGGAAACATTTCTCAACAAGCTGAACCTGATGTGATTACTTTTAAATTTAAGTTGGAACATCTCCGCGCTCTGCTTAAGGAGGTGTTATCCAATTTGGATGATTGTGATTATCTGGTCATTCCAGAACCACTATGTAAAATGGAAAAGTTCTTAGAGGCCCCGGGGCCCCCCGAAGCTTTTCCTATATCCAAGCGGGGTGGCGTACATTGTTAGTAAAGAATGGGACAGGCCCGGTATACCTTTAGTACCTCCCCCCATATTTATAAAATTGTTTTCCTATAGTCGACCCCAGAAAGGACTGATGGCAGACAGTCCCCAAGGTCGAGGGGGCGGTTTCTACTCTACACAAGCGCGCCACTATACCCATAGAAGATAGTTGTGCTTTCCAAGATCCTATGGATAAAAAATTAGAAGGTCTGCTAAAGATGTTTGTTCAGCAAGGTTCCCTTCTACAACCAATTGCATGCATTGTCCCTGTCACTGCAGCCGCGTGTTTCTAGTTTGATGAGCTAGGAAAGGCGATTATTAGTAATTCTTCTTCTTATGAGGAGATTATGGACAGAATTCGTGCTCTTAAATTGGCTAATTCTTTCACCCTAGACGCCGCCTTGCAATTGGCTAGGTTAGCGGCGAAAAAATTCTGGGTTTGCTATTGTGGCGCAGAGCGCTTTGGTTAAAATCTTGGGCAGCGGATGCGTCTTCCAAGAACAAATTGCTTGACATTCCTTTCAAGGGGAAAACACTCTTTGGCCCTGACTTGAAAGAGATTATCTCTGATATCACTGGGGGCAAGGGCCACGCCCTTCCTCAGGATAGGTCTTTTCAAGACCAAAAATAAACCTAAGTTTCGTCCCTTTCGCAGAAACGGATCAGCCCCAAGGGCTACGTCCTCTAAGCAGGAAGGTAATACTTCTCAAGCCAATCCAGCCTGGAGACCTATGCAAGGCTGGAACAAAGGAAAGCAGGCCAGGAAACCTGCCACTGCTACCAAGACAGCATGAAATGCGGGCCCCCGATCCGGGACCGGATCTGGTGGGGGGCAGACTCTCTCTCTTCGCTCAGGCTTGGGCAAGAGATGTTCTGGATCCTTGGGCGCTAGAAATAGTCTCCCAAGGTTATTCTCTGGAGTTCAAGGGGCTTCCTCCAAGGGGGAGGTTCCACAGGTCTCAGTTGTCTTCAGACCACATAAGAAGACAGGCATTCTTTCATTGGGTAGAAGACCTGCTAAAAATGGGAGTGATTCATCCTGTTCCATTAGGAGAACAAGGGATGGGGTTCTACTCCAATCTGTTCATAGTTCCCAAAAAAGAGGGAACGTTCAGACCAATCTTAGATCTCAAGATCTTGAACAAGTTTCTCAAGGTTCCATCGTTCAAGATGGAAACCATTCGAACACTTCTTCCTTCCATCCAGGAAGGTCAATTTATGACCAAGGTGGATTTCAAGGATGCGTATCTACATATTCCTATCCACAAGGAACATCATCGGTTCCTAAGGTTTGCATTCCTGGACAAGCATTTCCAGTTCGTGGCGTTTTCTTTCGGATTAGCCACTGCTCCTAGGATTTTCTCATAGGTACTAGGGTCCCTTCTGGCGGTGCTAAGACCAAGGGGCATTGCTGTAGTACCTTACTTGGACGACATTCTGATTCGAGCGTCGTCCCTTCCTCAAGTAAAGGCTCACACGGACATTGTCCTGGCCTTTCTCAGATCTCACGGATGGAAAGTGAACGTGGAAAAGAGTTCTCTATCTCCGTCAACGAGGGTTCCCTTCTTGGGAACTATAATAGACTCCTTAGAAATGAGGATTTTTCTGACAGAAGCCAGAAAAACAAAACTTCTAGACTCTTGTCGGATACTTCATTCCGTTCCTCTTCCTTCCATAGCGCAGTGCATGGAAGTGATAGGTTTGATGGTAGCGGCAATGGACATAGTTCCTTTTGTGCGCATTCATCTAAGACCATTACAACTGTTCATGCTCAGTCAGTGGAATGGGGACTATTCAGACTTGTCTCCGAAGATACAAGTAAATCAGAGGACCAGAGACTCATTCCGTTGGTGGCTGTCCCTGGACAACCTGTCACAAGGGATGACCTTCCGCAGACCAGAGTGGGTCATTGTCACGACCGACGCCAGTCTGATGGGCTGGGGCGCGGTCTGGGGATCCCTGAAAGCTCAGGGTCTTTGGTCTCGGGTAGAATCTCTTCTACCGATAAATATTCTGGAACTGAGAGCGATATTCAATGCTCTCAAAGCTTGGCCTCAGCTAGCGAGGGCCAAGTTCATACATCAACCATCAGGGGGGAACAAGGAGTTCCCTAGCGATGGAAGAAGTGACCAAAATCATTCTATGGGCGGAGTCTCACTCCTGCCACCTGTCTGCTATCCACATCCCAGGGGTGGAAAATTGGGAAGCGGATTTTCTGAGTCGTCAGACATTGCATCCGGGGGAGTGGGAACTCCATCCGGAAATCTTTGCCCAAGTCACTCAACCGTGGGGCATTCCAGACATGGATCTGATGGTCTCTCGTCAGAACTTCAGAGTTCCTTACTACGGGTACAGATCCAGGGATCCCAAGGCGGCTCTAGTGGATGCCCTAGTAGCACCTTGGACCTTCAAACTAGCTTATGTGTTCCCGCCGTTTCCTCTCATCCCCAGGCTGGTAGCCAGGATCAATCAGGAGAGGGCGTCGGTGATTTTGATAGCTCCTGCGTGGCCACGCAGGACTTGGTATGCAGATCTGGTGAATATGTCATCGGCTCCACCATGGAAGCTACCTTTGAGACGAGACCTTCTTGTTCTAGGTCCGTTCGACCCACTCCAGCTGACTGCTTGGAGATTGAACGCTTGATCTTATCAAAGCGAGGGTTCTCAGATTCTGTTATTAATACTCTTGTTCAGGCCTGAAAGCCTGTAACCAGAAAAATTACCACATAATTTGGTATATCTGTTGGTGTGAATCTGCAGGATTCCCTTGGGACAAGGTTAAGATTCCTAAGAGTCTATCCTTCCTTCGAGAAGGATTGGAAAAAGGATTATCTGCAAGTTCCTTGATGGGACAGATTTCTGCCTTGTCTGTGTTACTTCACAAAAAGCTGGCAGCTGTGCCAGATGTTCTAGCCTTTGTTCAGGCTCTGGTTAGAATCAAGCCTGTTTACAAAATTTTGACTCCTCCTTGGAGTCTCAACCTAGTTCTTTCAGTTCTTCAGGGGGTTCCGTTTGAACCCTTACATTCCGTTGATATTAAGTTGTTATCTTGGAAAGTTTTGTTTTTGGTTGCAATTTCTTCTGCTAGAAGAGTTTCAGAATTATCTGCTCTGCAGTGTTCTTCTCCTTATCTGGTGTTCCATGCAGATAAGGTGGTTTTGCGTACTAAACCTGGTTTTCTTCCAAAAGTTGTTTCTAACAAAAACATTAACCAGGAGATAGTTGTGCCTTCTTTGTGTCCTAATCCAGTTTCAAAGAAGGAACGTTTGTTGCACAACTTGGATGTAGTTCGTGCTCTCAAATTTTACTTAGCAGCTACTAAGGATTTCAGACAAACTTTGTCTTTGTTTGTTGTTTATTCTGGTAAACGGAGAGGTCAAAAAGCAACTTCTACCTCTCTCTCCTTCTGGATTAAAAGCATTATCCGATTGGCTTATGAGACTGCCGGACGGCAGCCTCCTGAAAGAATCACAGCTCACTCCACTAGGGCTGTGGCTTCCACATGGGCCTTCAAGAACGAGGCTTCTGTTGATCAGATATGTAAGGCAGCGACTTGGTCTTCACTGCACACTTTTTCTAAATTTTACAAATTTGATACTTTTGCTTCTTCTGAGGCTATTTTTGGGAGAAAGGTTTTGCAAGCCGTGGTGCCTTCCATTTAGGTGACCTGATTTGCTCCCTCCCTTCATCCGTGTCCTAAAGCTTTGGTATTGGTTCCCACAAGTAAGGATGACGCCGTGGACCGGACTCACCTATGTTGGAGAAAACAGAATTTATGTTTACCTGATAAATTACTTTCTCCAACGGTGTGTCCGGTCCACGGCCCGCCCTGGTTTTTTTAATCAGGTCTGATAATTTATTTTCTTTAACTACAGTCACCACGGTAACATATGGTTTCTCCTATGCAAATATTCCTCCTTAACGTCGGTCGAATGACTGGGGTAGGCGGAGCCTAGGAGGGATCATGTGACCAGCTTTGCTGGGCTCTTTGCCATTTCCTGTTGGGGAAGAGAATATCCCACAAGTAAGGATGACGCCGTGGACCGGACACACCGTTGGAGAAAGTAATTTATCAGGTAAACATAAATTCTGTTTTTTACCGCAAATGCAACTCTCGATACCAGAGTTGCTTACGGACGCGGCCGGCCTCAAAAACGTGCTCGTGCACGATTCTCCCATAGGAAACAATGGGGCTGTTTGAGCTGAAAAAAAACCTAACACCTGCAAAAAAGCAGCGTTCAGCTCCTAACGCAGCCCCATTGTTTCCTATGGGGAAACACTTCCTACGTCTGCACCTAACACCCTAACATGTACCCCGAGTCTAAACACCCCTAACCTTACACTTATTAACCCCTAATCTGCCAACCCCGCTATCGCTGACACCTGCATATTTTTTTTAACCCCTAATCTGCCGCTCCGTAAACCGCCGCAACCTACGTTATCCCTATGTACCCCTAATCTGCTACCCCTAACACCGCCGACCCCTATATTATATTTATTAACCCCTAATCTGCCCCCCACAACGTCGCCGACACCTGCCTACACTTATTAACTCCTAATCTGCCGAGCGGACCTGAGCGCTACTATAATAAAGTTATTAACCCCTAATCCGCCTCACTAACCCTATCATAAATAGTATTAACCCCTAATCTGCCCTCCCTAACATCGCCGACACCTACCTTCAATTATTAACCCCTAATCTTCCGATCGGAGCTCACCGCTATTCTAATAAATGGATTAACCCCTAAAGCTAAGTCTAACCCTAACACTAACACCCCCCTAACTTAAATATAATTTACATCTAACGAAATAAATTAACTCTTATTAAATAAATGATTCCTATTTAAAGCTAAATACTTACCTGTAAAATAAATCCTAATATAGCTACAATATAAATTATAATTATATTATAGCTATTTTAGGATTAATATTTATTTTACAGGCAACTTTGTAATTATTTTAACCAGGTACAATAGCTATTAAATAGTTAAGAACTATTTAATAGTTACCTAGTTAAAATAATAACAAATTTACCTGTAAAATAAATCCTAACCTAAGATATAATTAAACCTAACACTACCCTATCAATAAAATAATTAAATAAACTACCTACAATTACCTACAATTAACCTAACACTACACTATCAATAAATTAATTAAACACAATTCCTACAAATAAATACAATTAAATAAACTAGCTAAAGTACAAAAAATAAAAAAGAACTAAGTTACAGAAAATAAAAAAATATTTACAAACATAAGAAAAATATTACAACAATTTTAAACTAATTACACCTACTCTAAGCCCCCTAATAAAATAACAAAGCCCCCCAAAATAAAAAAATTCCCTACCCTATTCTAAATTAAAAAAGTTACAAGCTCTTTTACCTTACCAGCCCTGAACAGGGCCCTTTGCGGGGCAGGCCCCAAGAAGTTCAGCTCTTTTGCCTGTAAAAAAAAACATACAATACCCCCCCCCAACATTACAACCCACCACCCACATACCCCTAATCTAACCCAAACCCCCCTTAAATAAACCTAACACTAATCCCCTGAAGATCTTCCTACCTTGTCTTCACCATCCAGGTATCACCGATCCGTCCTGGCTCCAAGATCTTCATCCAACCCAAGCGGGGGTTGGCGATCCATAATCCGGTGCTGAAGAGGTCCAGAAGAGGCTCCAAAGTCTTCCTCCTATCCGGCAAGAAGAGGACATCCGGACCGGCAAACATCTTCTCCAAGCGGCATCTTCGATCTTCTTCCATCCGGAGCGAAGCGGCAGGATCCTGAACACCTCCAGCGCGGAACATCCATCCGGACCGACGACTGAACGACGAATGACTGTTCCTTTAAGGGACGTCATCCAAGATGGCGTCCCTCGAATTCCGATTGGCTGATAGGATTCTATCAGCCAATCGGAATTAAGGTAGGAATTTTCTGATTGGCTGATGGAATCAGCCAATCAGAATCAAGTTCAATCCGATTGGCTGATCCAATCAGCCAATCAGATTGAGCTCGCATTCTATTGGCTGTTCCGATCAGCCAATAGAATGCGAGCTCAATCTGATTGGCTGATTGGATCGGCCAATCGGATTGAACTAGATTCTGATTGGCTGATTCCATCAGCCAATCAGAAAATTCCTACCTTAATTCCGATTGGCTGATAGAATCCTATCAGCCAATCGGAATTCGAGGGACGCCATCTTGGATGACGTCCCTTAAAGGAACAGTCATTCGTCGTTCAGTCGTCGGTCCGGATGGATGTTCCGCGCTGGAGGTGTTCAGGATCCTGCCGCTTCGCTCCGGATGGAAGAAGATCGAAGATGCCGCTTGGAGAAGATGTTTGCCGGTCCGGATGTCCTCTTCTTGCCGGATAGGAGGAAGACTTTGGAGCCTCTTCTGGACCTCTTCAGCACCGGATTATGGATCGTCAACCCCCGCTTGGGTTGGATGAAGATCTTGGAGCCAGGACGGATCGGTGATACCTGGATGGTGAAGACAAGGTAGGAAGATCTTCAGGGGATTAGTGTTAGGTTTATTTAAGGGGGGTTTGGGTTAGATTAGGGGTATGTGGGTGGTGGGTTGTAATGTTGGGGGGGGGGTATTGTATGTTTTTTTTTACAGGCAAAAGAGCTGAACTTCTTGGGGCATGCCCCGCAAAGGGCCCTGTTCAGGGCTGGTAAGGTAAAAGAGCTTGTAACTTTTTTAATTTAGAATAGGGTAGGGAATTTTTTATTTTGGGGGGCTTTGTTATTTTATTAGGGGGCTTAGAGTAGGTGTAATTAGTTTAAAATTGTTGTAATATTTTTCTTATGTTTGTAAATATTTTTTTATTTTCTGTAACTTAGTTCTTTTTTATTTTTTGTACTTTAGCTAGTTTATTTAATTGTATTTATTTGTAGGAATTGTGTTTAATTAATTTATTGATAGTGTAGTGTTAGGTTAATTGTAGGTAATTGTAGGTAGTTTATTTAATTATTTTATTGATAGGGTAGTGTTAGGTTTAATTATATCTTAGGTTAGGATTTATTTTACAGGTAAATTTGTTATTATTTTAACTAGGTAACTATTAAATAGTTCTTAACTATTTAATAGCTATTGTACCTGGTTAAAATAATTACAAAGTTGCCTGTAAAATAAATATTAATCCTAAAATAGCTATAATATAATTATAATTTATATTGTAGCTATATTAGGATTTATTTTACAGGTAAGTATTTAGCTTTAAATAGGAATCATTTATTTAATAAGAGTTAATTAATTTCGTTAGATTTAAATTATATTTAAGTTAGGGGGGTGTTAGTGTTAGGGTTAGACTTAGCTTTAGGGGTTAATCCATTTATTATAGTAGCGATGAGCTCCGGTCGTCAGATTAGGGGTTAATAATTGAAGTTAGGTGTCGGCGATGTTAGGGAGGGCAGATTAGGGGTTAATACTATTTATGATAGGGTTAGTGAGGCGGATTAGGGGTTAATAACTTTATTATAGTAGCGCTCAGGTCCGCTCGGCAGATTAGGAGTTAATAAGTGTAGGCAGGTGTCGGCGACGTTGTGGGGGGCAGATTAGGGGTTAATAAATATAATATAGGGGTCGGCGGTGTTAGGGGTAGCAGATTAGGGGTACATAGGGATAACGTAGGTGGCGGCGCTTTGCGGTCGGAAGATTAGGGGTTAATTATTTTAAGTAGCTGGCGGCGATGTTGTGGGGGGCAGGTTAGGGGTTAATAAATATAATACAGGGGTTGGCGGGGTTAGGGGCAGCAGATTAGGGGTACATAAATATAACGTAGGTGGCGGTCGGCAGATTAGGGGTTAAAAATTTTAATCGAGTGTCGGCGATGTGGGGGGGCCTCGGTTTAGGGGTACATAGGTAGTTTATGGGTGTTAGTGTACTTTAGGGTACAGTAGTTAAGAGCTTTATGAACCGGCGTTAGCCAGAAAGCTCTTAACTCCTGCTATTTTCAGGCGGCTGGAATCTTGTCGTTAGAGCTCTAACGCTCACTTCAGAAACGACTCTAAATACCAGCGTTAGAAAGATCCCATTGAAAAGATAGGCTACGCAAATGGCGTAGGGGGATCTGCGGTATGGAAAAGTCGCGGCTGAAAAGTGAGCGTTAGACCCTTTAATCACTGACTCCAAATACCAGCGGGCGGCCAAAACCAGCGTTAGGAGCCTCTAACGCTGGTTTTGACGGCTACCGCCGAACTCCAAATCTAGGCCTTATTTTGTAGGTTTTGACTGAATCACAAAATAACATTTTTGGGTTTCATATCCCTTTAAGGCAGTGTTTTTCAACCAGTGTGCCGTGGCACACTAGTGTGCCGTGAGAGATCCTCAGGTGTGCCGCGGCAGACTGACAACAGTGTGACATATTTTTTAAACTTTGCTTGTTTTTTACTCCCAGTGCAGGGGTAGTTTGTAGGAGGCATGGCATAACAGCACAATACATACAGTATGTGTGTGTTTGTGTGTATGTGTATATATATATATGCTGTATTAGGCTACAATGTGTGATTTTTAAAAAAAAATTGGGATGGTGGTGTGCCACACGATTTTTTAATGTAAAAAAGTGTGCCACAGCAAAAAAAAGGTTAAAAAATCACTGCTTTAAGGTATAAGATGTGTGAATGTGTGATTGTTTACAGACCTGGTTTGCAGAGATGCAACACAACAAAGTTCCCTACCGACAGCAGTGCATTTGTACAATCAATATCCGTGTCCTTTATCGATCTGACATTTTTACTTGTTCTTTTCTTTTTCTTTTTTTATTCACTGTAATCAAATGTGTTGGAGTTTAAATTAAAGCCACATGTTTATCTTTATGGTATGGTTTATATAAAATATTTTATTTAATATCTCACTGTAATGCTTTGTGAAGTAATATGACGCAGCCCTCCCTGGCAAGACAGTTACCACGCCAGGTTGCTTTCTTAATTAAGGTTTTTATTAATGTTGACATTATTAGAATGCCAACATTTGAAATGTTTACTCTTTGCAGCAGTGACATTTCGGACCTCTAATAGGGAAGTGTGTAACATTTCAAAGGTTGATGTCTCTGGTGACATTTGAATAGTAAACTATTTCCTGTAAGAAAGGGAGTGTGCGTGGGGAAATACTTGTTCAAAGGAAATTCAATAGCTGAAGAACAGCATGTTAGATTATTAGACAATGTTTGTATGTTATAGAAGAAACAAATGTGTTTGAATCAGTGTTATGTATTTGGCAGTTCGTGGACAACATCAAGGATTTTTGCGTGGACTTGATCATCTCCCCTGAAACATGAAGGAATGATGATGTAAAGATATATAATACATCACCAAGGTATTAACAATATGGTATTCATCATGGTAATAAAATGTATTAGTGTGTCACAGCTGTTACTTTATAGTGAGGTTTCACTAGTAACATATGTGATTCAATTTAGCCATACGTTACCCACTGGTATATAAGTTAGCAATAACAGTAAGGAAATTTAGGCATAAGTTTAGCAAGAATAATCAAAAGTCCTACCTCTGTTCCAAATGAGGATTTACTTAGCTCAGATCAGGAGGAAGGTTTACTCACAGAGAGATGACCTCGGTAACTGTAGGCGAGTGGAAGCGTTCCGGACTGTACCCGGCAAGCTGCAAGGAGAGAGACACAGCTAGAAGCAGTCCGGCCGTAGCTGATGACGTAATGAGGCTTGCTGTGAGGATCCGGCTTCCAGAACAGAGAAACGGAATGCCAACAGATGGTAAAAGGCTCCGGGAAAACTAACCTGCTCAAAAGTAAGTCTTAGAGGTTAGTATACTGCAGACTGATGATAGCATAGTTTTCAAATTATTCAAGAAGAAGTGTAAACCACTTTGAGGCTGACAGAGTTGAAGATCCGATGTAGGCTTCAATTAACCAGCAATGAACTGCTGGGAGGAAGTCCCTTTTAAAGGTAAGGAAGTGATCTCCTTAAAGGCACAGTAAGACAAAAAAAGAAACAAGGTGAGTATAAACCTTACATAGGCCCCCTTCCAAGGAAACCACAGCGAGGTTTCACGGGCGAGGTCTGTCAGGGTGTCTCCTGTGGAAGAGTGAAACGAGACGAGGAGCTGAGAGATTGGAGGCAGGCTCCCAAGAGTCATCATCATGCCCGTAGCCCATCCAATGGACAAGATAATACAGTTGACCACGAAGAAGACGGGAATCAAGGATGCTATGAACCAGGAATTCCTCCTGGGAGTCCAAGTCTGGTACGACAGGCAAAGGACCAGAAGCAGGAACATCAGAGTTACAAGGCTTGATCAAAGAAACGTGAAAGGTGGGGTGCAGTGGAAAGGACTATGGATTTTTGTGAGTTCTGTGAGGGGTTTAGAGATAGCAGCAAACCCTGGAATAAACTTCCTATAAAAGTTAGAGAAGCCTAGGAAGCGTTGAACTTCCTTCCTAGAAGTAGGGTTCGGCCAATCCAGTACAGCTTGTACTTTTTTGTCATCCATTGAAATTCCCTGCACAGTAATATGGTACCCTAGGAAAGTGATATCTTGAGTTTCAAATATACATTTTTCAAGTTTAGCATATAAACAATTCTTTCTCAATCTGGTTAGAACTTCTTTAACATGAATTCTGTGCTGATCAAGATTCTGTGAGTAAATTAAAATGTCATCCAGATAGACAACGATATATACGTCCAAAATGTCCCTGAAAAGGTCATTGATGAAACATTGAAATGTAGCTGGGGCATTGCAAAGGCCAAATGGCATTACAGTATACTCATAAAGACCATATCTGGTCCTAAATGCTGTAAGCCATTCGTCCCCAGCTCTCATTCTGATAAGATTATAGGCGCCCCTAAGATCCAATTTGGTGAAAATTGAGGCGCCACGCAATCTTTCTATCAGCTCAGGGATTAATGGGAGAGGGTACCTGTTTTTTCTTGTGCGTTTATTTAATTCTCTATAGTCTATTATAGGTCTAAGAGAACCATCCTTATTGGTGACGAAAAACATGCCCGCACCAGCTGGAGAGGTGCTGGGTCTTATGAAACCTTTCCTAAGGTTTTCGTCTATGTAAGACTTCAAATGCTCTAATTCAGGTTTGGACAGGGGATAGAGGTGTCCGAAAGGTATAGACACCCCAGGAAGCAGATCTATGGGGCAATCATAGGCCCTGTGGGGTGGTAAAGATTCTGCTTCTTTTTTATCGAACACATCTGCAAACTCATGATACTGTGGGGGTAAAATACTGTCAGAATCAGATACAGAAAGACAGATAGCATTACAATTTGTATGGTTAATGTTCTGGTGTTCTGGGAATGTGATGGTGAGGGTTGACCAATCTATGTGTGGTTTATGAAGACTTAACCATTTAATACCTAAGATAACTTTGAACATAGGAGAGGATATAACATCTAGCGTTATTTTTTCAGTATGATTATGTGTTGTATGTAACTGGAGGGGAATGGTCTGATGTGTGAGTGGACCACTTTGTAACAGATTACCATCAATAACCTTCACTGAGACTGGTATTTGCTTAGTGACCAAAGGAATTTTATTTATTTTCACAAAATTCATGTCAATGAAGTTCCCACAGGAACCTGTGTCAATTATGGCTGTAGTCCTGATCTTGTAACGTTCCCACTGTAGAGAAACGGACAATGTTAGATAGGTAGTGGTTGAGGTTTTGGAAAAAAAACTATGCATAGGAACAGCATTCTTACCTAATTTCTGTTTCGCCAGTAGGGGGCATTCTTTTACCTCGTGCTTTGGGGATGCACAGTATAGGCATAAATTTAGTGTCTTCCTTCTAGTTTTCTCCTGTGGGGATAAGGGCCCCTTGATAAAACCTATTTCCATAGGTTGTGGGAGATCCTTTCCTGGAGAAGGGGATGTAGCTGACAATTTTTTTGTGAAACCCATTCTTTCAGATCGTCTCTCCCTTAGACGTCTGTCTATGGATATGGATACCATATAGAGTTCCTCTAACGTATCTGGAATCCCAATACGTGATAGCTCATCTTTAAGTTCTTCACTCAATCCCAGGCGAAACTGATTCTTAAGTGAAATTTCATTCCACATAGAGTCTGTGGCATAAATCTTAAATTGTGTTATATAGGTTTCTACTGCATGTTTCTGTTGCTTTAATGCTCTGAGATTATTCTCAGCTGAGATTTGTTTGTAGGGATCATCATAGAGGGCGGACATTTCGGTAAAGAAAGCGTCTAATGACCCCAGTATAGAATCCTGTTTTTCAAAAAAGGTGTCTGCCCATGCCCTGGGCTCTCCTCTCAAGTAAGATATAACAGTAAGAACTCTCGTTCTTTCAGAAGCATATGTCTTGGGTTTTAATTCGAATAATAACATGCATGAATTTCTGAACTCTCTGAACTGAGAGCGATTTCCAGAAAATTTCTCTGGTGTGGATACAGCTGGTTCAGGGAGGTGCTCGCTTTGGGTTGATTTAACTGAAAGGCTTTCTCTGAGGCAAGCTTTCAAAGCCTGATTCTCAGTTTTTAATTCATGAAATGAGGTTGCAAGCATCTCTACCCTGTCTGATAAGACTTTTAGGTGTTCTGTCATGGTATTGAGATCCATTTTTTATAATAGTTTAACAGAACCGGAATAAACTTTTTCAATGTTATACCAAGTCCTATTATTACTTTGGCTGGTTAATTATGTAAAGATATATAATACATCACCAAGGTATTAACAATATGGTATTCATCATGGTAATAAAATGTATTAGTGTGTCACAGCTGTTACTTTATAGTGAGGTTTCACTAGTAACATATGTGATTCAATTTAGCCATACGTTACCCACTGGTATATAAGTTAGCAATAACAGTAAGGAAATTTAGGCATAAGTTTAGCAAGAATAATCAAAAGTCCTACCTCTGTTCCAAATGAGGATTTACTTAGCTCAGATCAGGAGGAAGGTTTACTCACAGAGAGATGACCTCGGTAACTGTAGGCGAGTGGAAGCGTTCCGGACTGTACCCGGCAAGCTGCAAGGAGAGAGACACAGCTAGAAGCAGTCCGGCCGTAGCTGATGACGTAATGAGGCTTGCTGTGAGGATCCGGCTTCCAGAACAGAGAAACGGAATGCCAACAGATGGTAAAAGGCTCCGGGAAAACTAACCTGCTCAAAAGTAAGTCTTAGAGGTTAGTATACTGCAGACTGATGATAGCATAGTTTTCAAATTATTCAAGAAGAAGTGTAAACCACTTTGAGGCTGACAGAGTTGAAGATCCGATGTAGGCTTCAATTAACCAGCAATGAACTGCTGGGAGGAAGTCCCTTTTAAAGGTAAGGAAGTGATCTCCTTAAAGGCACAGTAAGACAAAAAAAGAAACAAGGTGAGTATAAACCTTACAGATGATGTTTCTACATGTATAAGAAACCTTCCCTATTTTACATCACTTTATATTTACATTGTTCTTGCCTTTCTCTTCCTGGTCCACTCTATCCCATAGACAAAATAGGTATCACTGCCACTTCGATCTGAAAGTTGACTCAGAGGATGAGGTTGAATGTAAATAATAACTTATACAAAATCCTGGGTATTGCCTTTTAGGTGACCCACCAGATAGTCTAAAAGTTATGTGTGAATACTGCAATAAGGGGGAATCTTAGATAAGGTTTTGATTATAAAGCAAGACAATGGACACAGAATAAATAAGTGATCAGACGAGGGGGGGATCCTAAATTAGGCTCTGATTAGAAAGCAAGACGATAGACACAGAATAAAGGAGTGATCAGACGAGGGGGGAATCTTAGATTATGTTCTGATTAGAAATAAAACGATAGACACAGAATAAACGAGTGATCAGGCGAGGGGGGAATCTTAGATTAGGTTCTGATTAGAAATAAGATGATGGACATAGAATAAGGGAGTGATCAGTCAAGGGGGGAATCTTAAATTAGGTTCTGATTAGAAAGCAAGACAATAGACACAGAATAAAGGAGAGATCAGGCGAGGGGGAATCTTAGATTAGGTTCTGATTAGAAATAATATGATGGACATAGAATAAAGGAGTGATCAGACGAGGGTGGAGTCTTAGATTAGGTTCTGATAAGAAATAAGACGATAGACACAGAATAAGGGAGTGATCAGTCAAGGGGGGAATCTTAGATTAGGTTCTGATTAGAAATCAAGACAATAGACACAGAATAAAGGAGAGATCAGGCGAGGGGGGATCTTAGATTAGGTTCTGATTGGAAATAAGACGATGGACATAGAATAAAGGAGTGATCAAGCGAGGGGGAATCTTAGATTAGGTTCTGATTAGAAATAAGATGATGGACATAGAATAAAATAGTGATCAGATGAGAGGGGAATCCTAGATTAGGTTCTGATTAGAAATAAGACGATAGACACAGAATAAGGGAGTGATCAGTCAAGGGGGGAATCTTAGATTAGGTTCTGATTAGAAAGCAAGACAATAGACACAGAATAAAGGAGAGATCAGGCGAGGGGGGATCTTAGATTAGGTTCTGATTTGAAATAAGACGATGGACACAGAATAAAGGAGAGATCAGGCGAGGGGGATCTTAGATTAGGTTCTGATTAAAAATAAAACGATGGACACAGAATAAAGGAGTGATCAGGCGAGGGGGGAATCCTAGATTAGGTTCAGATTAGAAATAAAACGATGGACATAGAATAAAGGAGTGATCAAGCGAGGGGGAATCTTAGATTAGGTTCTGATTAGAAATAAGATGATGGACATAGAATAAAATAGTGATCAGATGAGAGGGGAATCCTAGATTAGATTCTGATTAGAAATAAGACGATAGGCACAGAATAAGGGAGTGATCAGTCAAGGGGGGAATCTTAGATTAGGTTCTGATTAGAAAGCAAGACAATAGACACAGAATAAAGGAGAGCTCAGGTGAGGGGGGGATCTTAGATTAGGTTCTGATTAAAAAAAGAAGATGGATACAGAATAAAGGAGTGATCAGGCGAGGGGGGAATCCTAGATTAGGTTCAGATTAAAAATAAGACAATGGACACCGAATAAAGAAGAGATCAAGCAAGCCATTGGTCATACACAGAAAAGTAGACCAATCCGAAGCCACACCAATACTTCAAAGATTTGCAGAGAAGAAACAGTTAAGGCCAATGTCATACACATAGAAGGGAGAACACACAGATGTCCTGCAAACAGTAAAAATCACACCCAGAGGTGACAAGCCAAAGTCATATATTGGCATCACAATGCCTCTGATGTTACTGAGAGCAAAAAGTTGCAAAACAATGCTGTATCAATGTAGCCTGTAGCAACCGATTCCAACAAGAAAACTAAGGGTGCAATAACCATGATGTTTACTTGAGATAAATCCAACAAGAGCAACAAAACTACTCATACAAAGGCATGATACAATGCATTTAAAGGGATATGAAACCCAAACATTTTCTTTCATGATTCAGATTGTGAATGATGCTAAAAAAAAACTTTCCAATTTACTTCTGTTGTCTAATTTCCTTAGTTCTCTTTGTATCCTTTGTTGAAACCCATACCTAGGTATGCTCAGGAGCTGGGAGCTAGCTGTTGATATATACCTGCTCATTTAACCTCTTGCCATTTAGCTTACTAATGTGTTCCGCTAACTCCCAGTAGTGCATTTATGCTCCTTCAAAAAAGATAGAAAGAAAATTAAGCAAATTTGATAATAGAAGTAACTTGGAAGGTTGTTTAAAATCACATGTTCTGTCTAAATCATGAAAGAAAAATGTGGGTTTCATATCCCTTTAACCCCTTAACGACCAGCGCTGTACCCTGTATGACGCTGGAAGTTAAGCTCTTAAGGACCAGCGTTGTTCCCTGTATGACGCTGCTATCATGGGCCTGTTTCCGCCGCAATCTCGCTAAAAGTAGCAAGATTGCGCTATTTATGCACGCCCCACGAGTGGGGCAGTGCAGAAATAGACGGGCAGAGTTACTGATGCATAGAGGGCCACTGATGCATCGGGCAGTGGTGGTGACGATCGTTGGTGGTGTGGGAGGGTTAGGAGGGAGGCGGCCCATCGCTGCAAGGGGGACGGGAGCAGATGGGACCGCTACGCTACAGAATTTTTTTGTTTTCAACAGCAGTGAGTGGGAAGGAGGGAGGGGGGAGAAGGGAGCAGGAGCTCTTATAATTGAGGGGGGTTAGAGGGTGGGAAACCGCGATCTGGGAGGGGGTAGTGTAATGGGGGGGGGGGCAGCTACACTACAGAAAAAAAGTTTTATTGTTATCATCAAAAAAATAAAATAATTGAGGGATAACTGGGTACCAGTACCTAATATGGTGGCAATTAGTTAGAAGGGGAGGGTTAGAGAGCTTTTTGGAAGGTATCAGGGAGGTGGGAAGATAAGGGGGTATTCCGACACTAAGGAAAATAGTAATAGTTAAAAAATAAAAAAAAATGTATAAAACTGCATACTGGCAGACTGTCTGCCAGTACTTAAAGGGACAGTACACTGTAAACTTGTTTTTATATTAATGTATTTTTAATGACTTGTTATACCAGCTACAGAGTATAAAATTTATGAGAAATTGCATTTTCAGGTTTATTTGTGTATATGAAGTAGCTGGTTTTGTGCTTTTAAACCACAGCCTATTACAATGTGTTGAGCTTCAGGTAATATCAGATCTCATTATATTATCACTTTATGTACACACACTTGCTTCCTTATCTTATATTTGTCTAGAAAACCAAAGCTCAATACTTAGAGAGAACAATAGAAAATTATCATTTTATTACTTAACTATCATGCACCCCACTGATAGTGTAATCTCTTCTGCTGGCTGTGTTTACTTAGGCTATTCAATAGAACATACTCCAGTATAGAAACTCAGTATAGGTTGGGAAACCACAAGCTAAATCAGCTATTTCAAATGGCAAATTAGGGGTAAAGGAGCTACTTGTAAACAATTTAAAACACGTAAAATGAATCATTGGGAACAATTTAAAGTTTAAAGGTGAACTGTCCCTTTAAGATGGGGGTGACCATTGGGGGTTGGGGGAGTGAAGAGAGCTGTTTAAAGGTACACTCAAGTCAAAATAAAACTTCATGATTCAGATACAGCATCCAATTTCAAACAACTTTCCAATTTACTTTCATTAACAAAATATGCACAGTCTTTTAATAGTTACACTTTTTGAGTCACCAGATCCTACTGAGCATGTGCAAGAGTTCACAGCATATACATATATGCATTTGTGATTGGCTGATAGCTGTCTCATGATACAGGGGGAGAGAAAATAGACATAACTTTGCAATTTATTTAAAAAAAAATCTACTACTCATTTGCAGTTCAGACTAAGTGCTATTGCATTGTCTTATCATGCATTTGTTGATTATGCAAATCTACTGTATTGACTGGCCCTTTAAGAGGGATCAGGGGTTGGGAAGTGTCAGGTGAAAGGCTAACCTCTACACTAAAGCTAAAATTAACCTTACAAGCTACCTAATTAACCCCTTCACTGCTGGGAATAATAAAAATGTGGTGTGTAGCTGTAATTAGCGGCCTTCTAATTACCAAAAAGCAATGGCAAAGCCATATACGTCTGTTATTTCTGAACAAAGGGGATCTCAGAGAAGCATTTACAACCATTTGTGTCATGTTTGCACAAGCTGTTTGTAAATAATTTCAGTGAGAAACCTAAACAATTTATTTTATTTGATCGCATTTGGCGGTGAAATCGTGACATGAAATACACCAAAATGGGCCTCAATACTTTGGGTTGTCTACTAAAAAAAATATATAGTTTTTGAAAGGTAAATATATAAAAAAAAGGCTTTATTTCTGTTTAAATGTAGTGACGGCAAAAATGCTCTGGTCTTTTGGGGAAGTCTTTGTCTGAACTGCCCGGTCCTTAAGGGGTTAAAATGGCAAACAGAAATGCTTCTCTTATGACACTTTAGTCACTCTTTGTGAATATATCTGATTGGTTAGAATGTTACATTGCTGATTATATTTGTTTGTTCATTGTCATCTGATACCTTTCCACCATGAAAAGTTCCTTGTAAAATGTTCTTATTTATCCTTGGCGAATAAATGATTCTATTCTTTAAAAAGCATGATTGGATATGTGTGTATTCACATGCTCTTGATTCACTGTGTACTTATGGATGCCAGGAAGGCATAAACCTTATGAATGGGACAGACAATGAAATGTAGTGTATTTTATGGTATCTGCAGATTAAACTGCTGAAGAAGCAGATGCCCTGAAAGGATTTTCTGAGAATGTCACCTTCTGAGAATACACTACAGTTGGTTTTATCTTAAAGGGACATTGCACACTAGATTTTTGTTTGCGTAATTGTTTTGTAGGTAATCCATTTATATAGCCCATCTGGGGGTGTTTTTGTAAACATATATCGTTTTGCTTATTTTTAAATAACATTGTGCTGATTTTCAGACTCCTAAACAAGCCCCACAGTTTTAGATGTATATTTCTGCGGCAGGTAGGGTCATTCTGCTAAAATATCCACAGTGATTTCCCAGGACCTTTTCAATGGGCACACCACCAGACTGATTTTAATGACCTCCCTAGTAAAATTTAAAGGGACACTGTAGTCAAATATACACTTGTGTTATAACAATAGTATACCTGTCAATCAAGCTTTTTTAAATGTAGATCATGTATGAAATATTTTGCGTTTTTAATATATCAGTATGTGAAGTATTAGATTTTTCCAAACCCACTGAGTTCTTCGCCGTTACTGTATTCCAATCTGGGAGGACAACTCCAGTTGGAAGATAGTGACTCCTAGACGCAATGCGCATGTGCGATTTACCGCAACGTTATTGGATACGTCACCGTCTTATTGGGAAGAAGATATGCTCTATCGATCCAGCTTCAGAAGAGTATGCTGCGCAGTTAACTTAAGTAGCTAGCGTGTGAGCGCTTTGAGAATCGCCCTAGAATTTACGAGCAACAACATATACACTGTAACACAAAATGCAATAGACATTTTTACTGTTTGGGCATTTTAATTTGTTGCGATCTAATTATGTAATTGAAAATAGAATCTCCCTATCATGGACGAGCAAAATATATGATTATTACAAATCATATATGGATTTCAATACTTAAAATTTTAATTTTAAATACCGATGGTTAAAAGATTTTGATTATTATACAGATTCACAATCTATTAATATGACAAATATATAAAGCAATGAAATTGAAGTTTTCTGATCTTATTAATATATATATATATATATATATATATATATATATATATATATACACACACTGTGTGTGTGATGTGTGTGTGTGTGTATATATATATATATATATATATATATACACACAGATTAAAATTACAAACATGTTCATATGCAATCATAACGCAATAGGGTCTATATATATATATATATATATATATATATATATTTATTTATATATGAACAACAAACGATAACTGCTTAAAAAGTTAAAATGTTTTTTTATTCAAAATTTGAGTTTAAAATCCACGGCACACATGTTGATAGCATAAAATTTCTGCAGGAAATCCGTCAGTCTGACGCGTTTCGGCTATCTAGCCTTAATCATAGACTTATTTCTGACTAGCACCTGTGGAGCTTAAATACACTCCCTCACATTCTTATTGGATGCCCCATCCCCACAGTAAACTGAATATCAGAGACTTAAAGGGACAGCAAAACAGCACCAAGTATAGTAACCAGCAATATTGTATAGGCGCACACACATTCTCACACTGAATTTAACCCTTCAGGGACTATGGTATATATCTCATCTTGTAATATTACATGCACTTCAATAAACATACCTTCATATCCTACTCAATCAAATTGGATGATATATACCAGATTTAACAATGGTAAAGTTTATATAGGTGTATTGCATGTTTGTATATGCGAGAAAATTCCTATGTCCCCATTTAGGGATAAAGCTAACCATATCTTAACATCTCTCTTTTACTATCAATAAGAGAAAAAAAAAATATTTATATTTATATATCAAACAGTTAAAAAAAAATAAGACATGAATTAATATAGAACAAAACAAATTTATTTATATATTTACAAATATAGAGTTTCATACAAAATGTAAAACTTTGTTTATCTCACCAGAATAAAAAATGAATAAAAAATGAAATAAATTTTATACTAATGTTATTTATAAATTATTCATTTTTTTTAGTATACAAACTTTATTTTATTTTCTCCAACATAGGTGTGTCCGGTCCACGGCGTCATCCTTACTTGTGGGATATTCTCTTCCCCAACAGGAAATGGCAAAGAGCCCAGCAAAGCTGGTCACATGATCCCTCCTAGGCTCCGCCTACCCCAGTCATTCTCTTTGCCGTTGTACAGGCAACATCTCCACGGAGATGGCTTAGAGTTTTTTAGTGTTTAACTGTAGTTTTTATTATTCAATCAAGAGTTTGTTATTTTGAAATAGTGCTGGTATGTACTATTTACTCAGAAACAGAAAAGAGATGAAGATTTCTGTTTGTATGAGGAAAATGATTTTAGCAACCGTAACTAAAATCCATGGCTGTTCCACACAGGACTGTTGAGAGCAATTAACTTCAGTTGGGGGAACAGTGTGCAGTCTCTTGCTGCTTGAGGTATGACACATTCTAACAAGACGATGTAATGCTGGAAGCTGTCATTTTCCCTATGGGATCCGGTAAGCCATGTTTATTACGATCGTAAATAAGGGCTTCACAAGGGCTTATTAAGACTGTAGACTGTTTCTGGGCTAAATCGATTCATTATTAACACATATTTAGCCTTGAGGAATCATTTTATCTGGGTATTTTTGATATAATAATATCGGCAGGCACTGTATTAGACACCTTATTCCTTAGGGGCTTTCCCAAAGCTTAAGCAGAGCCTCATTTTCGCGCCGGTGTGGCGCACTTGTTTTTGAGAGGCATGGCATGCAGTCGCATGTGAGAGGAGCTCTGATACTTAGAAAAGACTTTCTGAAGGCGTCATTTGGTATCGTATTCCCCTTTGGGCTTGGTTGGGTCTCAGCAAAGCAGATACCAGGGACTGTAAAGGGGTTAAAGTTTAAAACGGCTCCGGTTCCGTTATTTTAAGGGTTAAAGCTTCCAAATTTGGTGTGCAATACTTTTAAGGCTTTAAGACACTGTGGTGAAAATTTGGTGAATTTTGAACAATTCCTTCATGTTTTTTCGCAATTGCAGTAATAAAGTGTGTTCAGTTTAAAATTTAAAGTGACAGTAACGGTTTTATTTTAAAACGTTTTTGTACTTTGTTATCAAGTTTATGCCTGTTTAACATGTCTGAACTACCAGATAGACTGTGTTCTGAATGTGGGGAAGCCAGAATTCCTATTCATTTAAATAAATGTGATTTATGTGATAATGACAATGATGCCCAAGATGATTCCTCAAGTGAGGGGAGTAAGCATGGTACTGCATCATTCCCTCCTTCGTCTACACGAGTCTTGCCCACTCAGGAGGCCCCTAGTACATCTAGCGCGCCAATACTCCTTACTATGCAACAATTAACGGCTGTAATGGATAATTCTGTCAAAAACATTTTAGCCAAAATGAACCCTTGTCAGCGTAAGCGTGGCTGCTCTGTTTTAGATACTGAAGAGCATGACGACGCTGATATTAATATCTCTGAAGGGCCCCTAACCCAGTCTGATGGGGCCAGGGAGGTTTTGTCTGAGGGAGAAATTACTGATTCAGGGAACATTTCTCAACAGGCTGAACCTGATGTGATTGCATTTAAATTTAAGTTGGAACATCTCCGCATTCTGCTTAAGGAGGTATTATCCACTCTGGATGATTGTGAAAAGTTGGTCATCCCAGAGAAACTATGTAAAATGGACAAGTTCCTAGAGGTGCCGGGGCTCCCAGAAGCTTTTCCTATACCCAAGCGGGTGGCGGACATTGTTAATAAAGAATGGGAAAGGCCCGGTATTCCTTTCGTCCCTCCCCCCATATTTAAAAAATTGTTTCCTATGGTCGACCCCAGAAAGGACTTATGGCAGACAGTCCCCAAGGTCGAGGGAGCGGTTTCCACTTTAAACAAACGCACCACTATACCCATAGAGGATAGTTGTGCTTTCAAAGATCCTATGGATAAAAAATTAGAAGGTTTGCTTAAAAAGATGTTTGTTCAGCAGGGTTACCTTCTACAACCAATTTCATGCATTGTCCCTGTCGCTACAGCCGCATGTTTCTGGTTCGATGAGCTGATAAAGACGCTCGATAGTGATTTTCCTCCTTATGAGGAGATTATGGACAGAATTAATGCTCTCAAATTGACTAATTCTTTCACCCTAGACGCCACTTTGCAATTGGCTAGGTTAGCGGCTAAGAATTCTGGGTTTGCTATTGTGGCGCGCAGAGCGCTTTGGTTGAAATCTTGGTCGGCTGATGCGTCTTCCAAGAACAAGCTACTTAACATTCCTTTCAAGGGGAAAACGCTGTTTGGCCCTGATTTGAAAGAGATTATCTCTGATATCACTGGGGGTAAGGGCCACGCCCTTCCTCAGGATCGGCCTTTCAAGGCAAAAAATAGACCTAATTTTCGTCCCTTTCGTAAAAACGGACCAGCCCAAAGTGCTACGTCCTCTAAGCAAGAGGGTAATACTTCTCAAGCCAAGCCAGCTTGGAGACCAATGCAAGGCTGGAACAAGGGAAAGCAGGCCAAGAAACCTGCCACTGCTACCAAGACAGCATGAAATGTTGGCCCCCGATCCGGGACCGGATCTGGTGGGGGGCAGACTCTCTCTCTTCGCTCAGGCTTGGGCAAGAGATGTTCTGGATCCTTGGGCGCTAGAAATAGTCTCCCAAGGTTATCTTCTGGAATTCAAGGGACTTCCCCCAAGGGGGAGGTTCCACAGGTCTCAGTTGTCTTCAGACCACATAAAAAGACAGGCGTTCTTACATTGTGTAGAAGACCTGTTAAAAATGGGAGTGATTCATCCAGTTCCATTAAGAGAACAAGGGATGGGGTTCTACTCCAATCTGTTCATAGTTCCCAAAAAAGAGGGAACGTTCAGACCAATCTTAGATCTCAAGATCTTAAACAAGTTTCTCAAGGTTCCATCGTTCAAGATGGAAACCATTCGAACTATTCTTCCTTCCATCCAGGAAGGTCAATTCATGACCACGGTGGATTTAAAGGATGCGTATCTACATATTCCTATCCACAAGGAACATCATCGGTTCCTAAGGTTCGCATTCCTGGACAAACATTACCAGTTCGTGGCGCTTCCTTTCGGATTAGCCACTGCTCCAAGGATTTTCACAAAGGTACTAGGGTCCCTTCTAGCTGTGCTACGACCAAGGGGCGTTGCGGTAGTACCTTACTTGGACGACATTCTGATTCAAGCGTCGTCCTTTCCTCAAGCAAAGGCTCACACGGACATCGTCCTGGCCTTTCTCAGATCTCACGGATGGAAAGTGAACGAGGAAAAGAGTTCTCTATCCCCGTCAACAAGGGTTCCCTTCTTGGGAACAATTATAGACTCCTTAGAAATGAGGATTTTTCTGACAGAGGTCAGAAAAATAAAACTTCTAGACTCTTGTCGGATACTTCATTCCGTTCCTCTTCCTTCCATAGCTCAGTGCATGGAAGTGATCGGGTTGATGGTAGCGGCAATGGACATAGTTCCTTTTGCGCGCATTCATCTAAGACCATTACAACTGTGCATGCTCAGTCAGTGGAATGGGGACTATACAGACTTGTCTCCGAAGATACAAGTAAATCAGAGGACCAGAGACTCACTCCGTTGGTGGCTGTCCCTGGACAACCTGTCACAAGGGATGACATTCCGCAGACCAGAGTGGGTCATTGTCACGACCGACGCCAGTCTGATGGGCTGGGGCGCGGTCTGGGGATCCCTGAAAGCTCAGGGTCTTTGGTCTCGGGAAGAATCTCTTCTACCGATAAATATTCTGGAACTGAGAGCGATATTCAATGCTCTCAAGGCCTGGCCTCAGCTAGCGAGGACCAAGTTCATACGGTTTCAATCAGACAACATGACAACTGTTGCGTACATCAACCATCAGGGGGGAACAAGGAGTTCCCTAGCGATGGAAGAAGTGACCAAAATCATTCTATGGGCGGAGTCTCACTCCTGCCACCTGTCTGCTATCCACATCCCAGGAGTGGAAAATTGGGAAGCGGATTTTCTGAGTCGTCAGACATTGCATCCGGGGGAGTGGGAATTCCATCCGGAAATCTTTGCCCAAGTCACTCACCTGTGGGGCATTCCAGACATGGATCTGATGGCCTCTCGTCAGAACTTCAAAGTTCCTTGCTACGGGGCCAGATCCAGGGATCCCAAGGCGGCTCTAGTGGATGCACTAGTAGCACCTTGGACCTTCAAACTAGCTTATGTGTTCCCGCCATTTCCTCTCATCCCCAGGCTGGTAGCCAGGATCAATCAGGAGAGGGCGTCGGTGATCTTGATAGCTCCTGCGTGGCCACGCAGGACTTGGTATGCAGATCTGGTGAATATGTCATCGGCTCCACCTTGGAAGCTACCTTTGAGACGAGACCTTCTTGTTCAGGGTCCGTTCGAACATCCGAATCTGGTTTCACTCCAGCTGACTGCTTGGAGATTGAACGCTTGATTTTATCGAAGCGAGGATTCTCAGATTCTGTTATCGATACTCTTGTTCAGGCCAGAAAGCCTGTAACTAGAAAGATTTACCACAAAATTTGGAAAAAATATATCTGTTGGTGTGAATCTAAAGGATTCCCTTGGGACAAGGTTAAGATTCCTAGGATTCTATCCTTCCTTCAAGAAGGATTGGAAAAAGGATTATCTGCAAGTTCCCTGAAGGGACAGATTTCTGCCTTGTCGGTGTTACTTCACAAAAAGCTGGCAGCTGTGCCAGATGTTCAAGCCTTTGTTCAGGCTCTGGTTAGAATCAAGCCTGTTTACAAACCTTTGACTCCTCCTTGGAGTCTCAATTTAGTTCTTTCAGTTCTTCAGGGGGTTCCGTTTGAACCCTTACATTCCGTTGATATTAAGTTATTATCTTGGAAAGTTTTGTTTTTAGTTGCAATTTCTTCTGCTAGAAGAGTCTCAGAATTATCTGCTCTGCAGTGTTCTCCTCCTTATCTGGTGTTCCATGCAGATAAGGTGGTTTTACGTACTAAACCTGGTTTTCTTCCAAAAGTTGTTTCTAACAAAAACATTAACCAGGAGATTATCGTACCTTCTCTGTGTCCGAAACCAGTTTCAAAGAAGGAACGTTTGTTGCACAATTTGGATGTTGTTCGCGCTCTAAAATTCTATTTAGATGCTACAAAGGATTTTAGACAAACATCTTCCTTGTTTGTTGTTTATTCAGGTAAAAGGAGAGGTCAAAAAGCAACTTCTACCTCTCTCTCTTTTTGGATTAAAAGCATCATCAGATTGGCTTACGAGACTGCCGGACGGCAGCCTCCCGAAAGAATCACAGCTCATTCCACTAGGGCTGTGGCTTCCACATGGGCCTTCAAGAACGAGGCTTCTGTTGATCAGATATGTAGGGCAGCGACTTGGTCTTCACTGCACACTTTTACCAAATTTTACAAGTTTGATACTTTTGCTTCTTCTGAGGCTATTTTTGGGAGAAAGGTTTTGCAAGCCGTGGTGCCTTCCATTTAGGTGACCTGATTTGCTCCCTCCCTTCATCCGTGTCCTAAAGCTTTGGTATTGGTTCCCACAAGTAAGGATGACGCCGTGGACCGGACACACCTATGTTGGAGAAAACAGAATTTATGTTTACCTGATAAATTTCTTTCTCCAACGGTGTGTCCGGTCCACGGCCCGCCCTGGTTTTTTAATCAGGTCTGATAATTTATTTTCTTTAACTACAGTCACCACGGTACCATATGGTTTCTCCTATGCAAATATTCCTCCTTAACGTCGGTCGAATGACTGGGGTAGGCGGAGCCTAGGAGGGATCATGTGACCAGCTTTGCTGGGCTCTTTGCCATTTCCTGTTGGGGAAGAGAATATCCCACAAGTAAGGATGACGCCGTGGACCGGACACACCGTTGGAGAAAGAAATTTATCAGGTAAACATAAATTCTGTTTTTTTGAGGCATTTTATTTCATAAAATATACTTTTACTTGATAAAACTTTAATTTGAACTCATATTATAAATTAGAAAATTGACTTACAAACATGAAAATATATTTATTTTAGTTAGTTAACAATTACAGTGCAGAGTGATATATAATATATTGTGTAAATATTCAAAGCGGATATTGCAGATAGCGATGCAATACTGGAACGCTCTCATTAAAGTTGAAAAAACAAAAAGAAACAGAAGCGCCCACCGCATCTAAGTGCAGATTATATATGTAATTTATTATAAAAAAATTAAACAAGAATAACACTCACAATGTTTAAAATGAATACAAGCCTTGTATAAAAACTTTGATGTAGTTCCTGGTTTCGTTGTGTATCGCTCCAATCCTTCCAAGATGGAGACTCCGCGTCTCGACTGAAAGGGGGGGGTGTGTGCCGCTGGGCCAATCCGGTGCGTCCTTGGCTAGGGGCTGGAACACTACAGATGGTAGCGTGTTGCTGCGTAAAGCCGTCCCCGATAGTGGCAAAGACCTCCTTCAAGATGAATTTAATGTTCGGCCGTGGTAATCTATGTCCTTATGTAATGCCAGAACACGCTGGTAATAATGAATGTTAGGTCCTCAGCCCACTTAGTGTTTGCATGTAGGTTTACAAGCACTAATAGTGGCCTCACAGGCACCCTATATTGCACACTATGTGTGCTTACTGGAATGAAAAGCAAATATAATAACAACAGGTTATAGTAATATCGATCCTCAGCCCACTTAGTGTTTTAACGATTTATAGTGACAAACACTAACAGTGGCCTCACAGGACCAGATTAAGGCACACTATGTATGCTCACTCGACGTACGTTTCGTTCCACACAGGAACTTTTTCAAGAAAAAGTTCCTGTGTGGAACGAAACGTACGTCGAGTGAGCATACATAGTGTGCCTTAATCTGGTCCTGTGAGGCCACTGTTAGTGTTTGTCACTATAAATCGTTAAAACACTAAGTGGGCTGAGGATCGATATTACTATAACCTGTTGTTATTATATTTGCTTTTCATTCCAGTAAGCACACATAGTGTGCAATATAGGGTGCCTGTGAGGCCACTATTAGTGCTTGTAAACCTACATGCAAACACTAAGTGGGCTGAGGACCTAACATTCATTATTACCAGCGTGTTCTGGCATTACATAAGGACATAGATTACCACGGCCGAACATTAAATTCATCTTGAAGGAGGTCTTTGCCACTATCGGGGACGGCTTTACGCAGCAACACGCTACCATCTGTAGTGTTCCAGCCCCTAGCCAAGGACGCACCGGATTGGCCCAGCGGCACACACCCCCCCTTTCAGTCGAGACGCGGAGTCTCCATCTTGGAAGGATTGGAGCGATACACAACGAAACCAGGAACTACATCAAAGTTTTTATACAAGGCTTGTATTCATTTTAAACATTGTGAGTGTTATTCTTGTTTAATTTTTTTATAATAAATTACATATATAATCTGCACTTAGATGCGGTGGGCGCTTCTGTTTCTTTTTGTTTTTTCAGCTATATACAAGTTCGTGATGGGACTTTTTTAAGGAGCAGCCAGTAAACAGAGAACTTTTATAGAGAACTCTTCATATTTTCGAACATTTTCTGTCACAGTTCAAGCTAAAGGAATTGTAAGACGTTTATTCACATTTATTTATACTCCTGGTTTATTCTTTATATAGATGTGTGTTATAATATCTTTGAAGGACCTCTGTATACACATTTAATAGGCCTGTAAACAGGAGGGGCATCACCTCAATTTAAGTATTCATACCCTGGGACACAGGATATATATGTATGATAAAGTAATTGCATCTAGCATTGTGGGCAGCGCCTGTATTAACCTCTTTTCTTTTTGCTCTCATTAAAGTACATTTGACAGTAGAATGGCTGGATAACCGATTGCATATATTTAAATTTAATATGTGCATGCGTTATTTTCAGTCTGCTGTCGGTCATGTCGGCTTCTGTGCCGCAATATGCGCATGCAAGACTAATCCAATCCTATTGCGCATGCGTTGAATGACGCAAAAGTAGTATAATTTCATGCAAATACTGGCCATCCGATTGGCAAGTATGTTTCTTTCATGTAATTAGCAAGAGTCCATGAGCTAGTGACGTATGGGATATACATTCCTACCAGGAGGGGCAAAGTTTCCCAAACCTTAAAATGCCTATAAATACACCCCTCACCACACCCACAATTCAGTTTTACAAACTTTGCCTCCTATGGAGGTGGTGAAGTAGTTTGTGCTAGATTCTACGTTGATATGCGCTCCGCAGCAAGTTGGGGCCCGGTTTTCCTCTCAGCGTGCAGTGAATGTCAGAGGGATGTGAGGAGAGTATTGCCTATTTGAATTCAATGATCTCCTTCTACGGGGTCTATTTCATAGGTTCTCTGTTATCGGTCGTGGAGATTCATCTCTTACCTCCCTTTTCAGATCGACGATATACTCTTATATATATACCATTACCTCTGCTGATTTTCGTTTCAGTACTGGTTTGGCTTTCTACAAACATGTAGATGAGTGTCCTGGGGTAAGTAAGTCTTATTTTCTGTGACACTCTAAGCTATGGTTGGGCACTTTTTTTTATAAAGTTCTAAATATATGTATTCAAACATTTATTTGCCTTGACTCAGGATGTTCAACATTCCTTTTTTTCAGACAGTCAGTTTCATATTTGGGATAATGCATTTGAACCAATCATTTTTTCTTACCTTAAAAAATTTGACTTTTTCCCTGTGGGCTGTTAGGCTCGCGGGGGCTGAAAATGCTTCATTTTATTGCGTCATTCTTGGCGCGGACTTTTTTGGCGCAAAAAATCTTTTCTGTTTCCGGCGTCATACGTGTCGCCGGAAGTTGCGTCATTTTTTTGACGTTCTTTTGCGCCAAAAATGTCGGCGTTCCGGATGTGGCGTCATTTTTGGCGCCAAAAGCATTTAGGTGCCAAATAATGTGGGCGTCTTATTTGGCGCTAAAAAAATATGGGCGTCGCTTTTGTCTCCACATTATTTAAGTCTCATTATTTATTGCTTCTGGTTGCTAGAAGCTTGTTCACTGGCATTTTTTTCCCATTCCTGAAACTGTCATTTAAGGAATTTGATCAATTTTGCTTTATATGTTGTTTTTTCTTTTACATATTGCAAGATGTTCCACGTTGCAACTGAGTCAGAAGATACTTCAGGAAAATTACTGCCCGGTGCTGGAGCTACCAAGCTAAGTGTATCTGCTATAAATTTTTGGTATCTGTTTCTCCAGCTGTTGTTTGTATTGCATGTCATGACAAACTTATTAATGCAGATAAAATTTCCTTTAGTACTGTTACATTACCTGTTGCTGTTCCGTCAACATCTAATTTTCAGAGTGTTCCTGATAACATAAGAGATTTTATTTTTTAAATCCATTAAGAAGGCTGTCTGTTATTTCTCCTTCTAGTTTACATAAAAGTCTTTTAAAACTTCTCTTTTTTCAGATGAATTTTTAAATGAACATCATCATTCTGATACTGATAATGGTTCTTCTGGTTCAGAGGTTTCTGTCTCAGAGGTTGATGCTGATAAATCTTTGTATTTGTTCAAGATGGAATTTATTCGTTCTTTATTTTAAGAAGTATTAATTGCATTAGAAATAGAGGATTCTGGTCCTCTTGATACTAAATCTAAACGTTTAAATAAGGTTTTTTAATCTCCTGTAGTTATTCCAGAAGTGTTTAATCTCCCTGATGCTATTTCTGAAGTAATTTACAGGGAATGGAATAATTTGGGTAATTCTTTTACTCCTTCTAAACGTTTAAGCAATTATATCCTGTGCCATCTGACAGATTAGAGTTTTTTGGGACAAAATCCCTAAGGTTATGGGGTTGTCTCTACTCCTGCTAAATGTACTACTATTCCTACGGCAGATAGTACTTCATTTAAGGATCCTTTAGATAGGAAAATTGAATCCTTTCTAAGAAAAGCTTACTTATGTTCAGGTAATCTTCTTAGACCTGCTATATTTTTAGTGGATGTTGCTGCAGCTTCAACTTTTTGGTTAAGAAGCTTTAGCGCAACAAGTCACAGATCATAATTTTATAGCATTATTATTATTCTATAACATGCTAATAATTTTATTGGTGATACCATCTTTTGATGTCATTAGAGTTGATGTCAGGTATATGTCTCTAGCTATTTTAGCTAGAAAAGCTTTATGGATTAAACTTGGAATGCTGATATGTCTTCTAAGTCAACTTTGCTTTCCCTTTCTTTCCAGGGTAATAATTTATTTTCTCAACTGTTAGGAGCTGTATCAGTTTGGAAACTATTTCCAGTTTGGAATATATCCAAGCCTTATAGAAACCTATAGCCAGCTCCTAAGTACCCATGTAGGTGCGGCCCTTATTCCAGCTCAGCTGGTATGGGGCAGATTACGTTTTCTTCAAAGAAATTTGGATCAATTCCGTTCTCAATCTCTGGTTTCAGAACATTGTTTCAGAAAGGTACAGAATTGGCTTCAAGTTAAGGCCTCCTGCTAAGAGATTTTTCTCCTGTTAAGTGTAGTCAGTCCACGGGTCATCATTACTTCTGGGATATTAACTCCTCCCCAACAGGAAGTGCAAGAGGATCACCCAAGCAGAGCTGCTATATAGCTCCTCCCCTCTACGTCACACCCAGTCATTCTCTTGCACCCAACTAATAGATAGGATGTGTGAGAGGACTGTGGTGATTATACTTAGTTTTTATATCTTCAATCAAAAGTTTGTTATTTTAAAACAGCACCGGAGTGTGTTGTTCCTTCTCAGGTAGAATTTGAAGAAGAATCTACCTGAGTTTTTGGATGATTTTAGCCGGCGTAGCTAAGATTCATTTTGCTGTTCTCGGCCATTCTGAGGAGTGAGGTAAACTTCAGATCAGGGGACAGCGGGCAGGTTCACCTGCAAAGAGGTATGTTGCAGTATATTATTTTCTGAGGAATGGAATTGACTGAGAAAATACTGCCAATACCGATATAATGTAAGTTCAGCCTTAAATGCAGTAGTAGCAACTGGTGTCAGGCTGTTTATGTATATATGTGTACACTTCAGTATTCTAGGGAATGGCACTTATCTGGGTAATACTATATGCATATAATTTTTAGCCTAACTTGCAGTGGGAACGTCTAGCAACAGGCTGTTTAATGACATTTCATGTTATTTGATTTTAAACGTTTTTGCTGGCATGCTAAATTGTTTAATTATCTGAGGTACTGGGTGAAAAATTGTTTTTGGGCACTGTTTTTCCACTTGGCTGTCGTTTATTTTAATTTAAGACAGTTTACTGAACTTCCCTCACTGCTGTGGGTGAGGGGGAGGGGCCTATTTTGGCGCTTTTGCTACGCATCAAAAATTCAGTCAAAAGTCTGTTTCTCTTCCTGCATGATCCGGATCGTCTCTACAGAGCTCAAGGGTCTTCAAAAATTATTTTGAGGGAGGTAATCACTCACAGCAGACCTGTGAGATTGTGCTTTGACTGTGATAAAAAACGTTTATATTTTGTACATTTTTTTCTGCTATTAAGGGTTAGTTATCCATTGCTAATGGGGGCAATCCTTTGCTAAATTTATGCCTTTACCGGGAAAAATCTGATTTTTATAATTTTTCCGGTTCCTTATTATTAAACTGTCATAATTTTTTTCTGTGCTTCTTAAAGGCACAGTGCGTTTTCCATATTACTTGTAATTTGAGTGAAAAGTATTTCCAAGCTTGCTAGTTTAATTGCTAGTTTGTTAAACATGTCTGACTCAGAGGAATATCTCTGTGCTATATGTGCAAAAGCCAAGGTGGAGCCCAATAGAAATTTATGTACTAATTGCATTGATGCTACTTTGAATAAGAGTCATTCTGTACAAATTGAACATCATTCACCAAACAACGAGGGGGAAGTTATGCCGACTAACTTGCCTCACGTGTCAGTACCTGCATCTCCCGCTCGGGAGGTGCGTGATATTGTAACGCCGAGTACTTCAGGGCGGCCATTACAAATCACACTACAGGACATGGCTAATGTTATGACTGAAGTTTTGTCTAAATTACCAGAACTTAGAGGTAAGCGAGATCACTCTGGGGTGAGAACAGAGTGCGCTGATAATATTAGGGCCATGTCAGATACTGCGTCACAATTTGCAGAACATGAGGACGGAGAGCTTCATTCTGCGGGTGACGGATCTGATCCAAATAAACTGGATTCAGACATTTAAAATTTTAAGTTTAAGCTGGAAAACCTCCGTGTATTACTAGGGGAGGTCTTAACGGCTCTGAATGATTGTAACACAGTTGCAATACCAGAGAAAATGTGTAGGTTGGATAAATATTTTGCGGTACCGTCGAGTACTGACGTTTTTCCAATACCTAAGAGACTTACTGAAATTGTTACTAAGGAGTGGGATAGACCCGGTGTGCCTTTCTCACCCCCTCCTATATTCAGAAAGATGTTTCCAATAGACGCCACCACACGGGACTTATGGCAAACGGTCCCTAAGGTGGAGGGAGCAGTTTCTACTTTAGCTAAGCGTACCACTATCCCGGTGGAGGATAGCTGCGCCTTTTCAGATCCAATGGATAAAAAGTTAGAGGGTTACCTTAAGAAAATGTTTGTTCAACAAGGTTTTATATTGCAACCCCTTGCATGCATTGCGCCTGTCACGGCTGCAGCAGCATTTTGGTTTGAGTCTCTGGAAGAGACCCTTGAATCAGCTCCATTAGATGATATTACACACAAGCTTAAAACCCTTAAGCTAGCTAATTCATTTATTTCTGATGCCGTAGTACACTTAACTAAACTTACGGCTAAGAATTCCGGATTCGCCATTCAGGCACGCAGAGCGCTGTGGCTAAAATCCTGGTCAGCTGATGTTACTTCTAAATCTAAATTACTTAACATACCTTTCAAAGGGCAGACCTTATTCGGGCCCGGTTTGAAGGAAATTATCGCTGACATTACAGGAGGTTAAGGCCATGCCCTGCCTCAAGACAGAGCCAAACCTAGGGCTAGACAGTCTAATTTTCGTGCCTTTCGTAACTTCAAGGCAGGAGCAGCATCAACTTCCTCTGCACCTAAACAGGAAGGAGCTGTTGCTCGCTACAGACAAGGCTGGAAACCTAACCAGTCCTGGAACAAGGGCAAGCATGCCAGAAAACCTGCTGCTGCCCCTAAGACAGCATGAAGTGAGGGCCCCCGATCCGGGAACGGATCTAGTGGGGGGCAGACTCTCTCTCTTCGCCCAGGCTTGGGCAAGAGATGTCCAGGATCCCTGGGCATTAGAGATCATATCTCAGGGATATCTTCTGGACTTCAAAGCCTCTCCCCCAAAAGGGAGATTTCATCTTTCAAGGTTGTCAACAAACCAGATAAAGAAAGAGGCGTTTCTACGCTGTGTACAAGATCTTTTACTAATGGGAGTGATCCATCCGGTTCCGCGGTCGGAACACGGACAAGGGTTTTACTCAAATCTGTTTGTGGTTCCCAAGAAAGAAGGAACCTTCAGACCAATCTTGGATTTAAAGATCCTAAACAAATTCCTAAGAGTTCCATCGTTCAAAATGGAAACTATTCGGACAATTTTACCCATGATCCAAAAGGGTCAGTACATGACCACAGTGGATTTAAAGGATGCCTACCTTCATATACCGATTCACAAAGATCATTACCGGTATCTAAGGTTTGCCTTCCTAGACAGGCATTACCAGTTTGTAGCTCTTCCATTCGGGTTGGCTACGGCTCCAAGAATCTTCACAAAGGTTCTGGGCTCTCTTCTGACGGTGCTAAGACCGCGAGGAATTTCGGTGGCTCCGTACCTAGACGACATTCTGATACAAGCGTCAAGCTTTCAAACTGCCAGGTCTCATACAAAGTTAGTACTGGCATTTCTAAGGTCGCATGGGTGGAAGGTGAACGAAAAGAAGAGTTCTCTCTTACCACTCACAAGGGTTCCCTTCTTGGGGACTCTTATAGATTCTGTAGAAATGAAGATTTACCTGACAGAAGACAGGTTAACAAAGCTTCAAAATGCTTGCCGTGTCCTTCATTCCATTCAACACCCGTCAGTGGCTCAATGCATGGAGGTAATCGGCTTAATGGTAGCGGCAATGGACATAGTACCCTTTGCACGCCTGCATGCTAAGTCAGTGGAATGGGGATTACTCAGATTTGTCCCCTACTCTGAATCTGGATCAAGAGACCAGAAATTCTCTTCTATGGTGGCTTTCTCGGCCACATCTGTCCAGGGGGATGCCATTCAGCAGACCAGATTGGACAATTGTAACAACAGACGCCAGCCTACTAGGTTGGGGCGCTGTCTGGAATTCCCTGAAGGCTCAGGGATCATGGACTCAGGAGGAGAGTCTCCTTCCAATAAACATTCTGGAATTGAGAGCAGTTCTCAATGCCCTTCTGGCTTGGCCTCAGTTAACAACTCGGGGGTTCATCAGGTTTCAGTCGGACAACATCACGACTGTAGCTTACATCAACCATCAAGGAGGGACAAGAAGCTCCCTAGCGATGATGGAAGTATCAAAGATAATTCGCTGGGCAGAGTCTCACTCTTGCCACCTGTCAGCGATCCACATTCCTGGAGTGGAGAACTGGGAGGCGGATTTCCTAAGTCGTCAGACTTTTCATCCGGGGGAGTGGGAACTTCATCCGGAGATCTTTGCCCAAATACTTCGACTTTGGGGCAAACCAGAGATAGATCTGATGGCGTCTCGCCAGAATGCCAAGCTTCCTTGTTACGGGTCCAGGTCCAGGGACCCGGGAGCAGTCCTGGTAGATGCTTTGACAGCACCTTGGACCTTCGAGATGGCCTATGTGTTTCCACCCTTCCCGATGCTTCCTCGATTGATTGCCAGGATCAAACAGGAGAGAGCATCGGTGATTCTGATAGCGCCTGCGTGGCCACGCAGGACCTGGTATGCAGATCTAGTGGACATGTCATCCTGTCCACCTTGGTCTCTGCCTCTGAGACAGGACCTTCTAATTCAGGGTCCTTTCAAACATCAAAATCTAATTTCTCTGAAGCTGACTGCTTGGAAATTGAACGCTTGATTTTATCAAAGCGTGGTTTTTCGGAGTCAGTTATTGATACCTTAATACAGGCTAGGAAGCCTGTTACCAGAAAGATTTACCATAAAATATGGCGTAAATACTTACATTGGTGCGAATCCAAGAGTTACTCATGGAGTAAGGTTAGGATTCCTAGGATATTGTCTTTTCTACAAGAAGGTTTAGAAAAGGGTTTATCTGCTAGTTCCTTAAAGGGACAGATCTCAGTTCTGTCCATTCTTTTACACAAGCGTCTGTCAGAAGTTCCAGACGTTCAGGCTTTTTGCCAGGCTTTGGCCAGGATTAAGCCTGTGTTTAAAACTGTTGCTCCACCATGGAGCTTAAATTTAGTTCTTAACGTTTTACAGGGTGTTCCGTTTGAACCCCTTCATTCCATTGATATCAAGCTGTTATCTTGGAAAGTTCTGTTTTTGATGGCTATTTCCTCGGCTCGTAGAGTCTCTGAGTTATCAGCCTTACATTGTGATTCTCTGTATCTGATTTTTCATTCAGATAAGGTAGTTCTGCGTACTAAACCTGGGTTTTTGCCTAAGGTTGTCACTAACAAGAATATCAATCAAGAGATTGTTGTGCCATCATTGTGTCCTAACCCTTCTTCAAAGAAGGAACGACTTCTGCACAATCTAGATGTAGTCCGTGCCCTGAAATTTTATTTGCAGGCAACTAAAGATTTTCGCCAAACTTCTTCCCTGTTTGTCGTTTATTCTGGACAGAGGAGAGGTCAAAAAGCTTCTGCTACCTCTCTCTCTTTTTGGCTTCGTAGCATAATACGTTTAGCCTATGAGACTGCTGGACAGCAGCCTCCTGAAAGAATTACAGCTCATTCCACTAGAGCTGTGGCTTCCACTTGGGCCTTTAAGAATGAGGCCTCTGTTGAACAGATTTGCAAGGCTGCAACTTGGTCTTCTCTTCATACTTTTTCCAAATTTTACAAATTTGACACTTTTGCTTCTTCGGAGGCTGTTTTTGGGAGAAAGGTTCTTCAGGCAGTGGTCCCTTCCGTGTAAGATCCTGCCTGTCCCTCCCGTCATCCGTGTACTTTAGCTTTGGTATTGGTATCCCAGAAGTAATGATGACCCGTGGACTGACTACACTTAACAGGAGAAAACATAATTTATGCTTACCTGATAAATTCCTTTCTCCTGTAGTGTAGTCAGTCCACGGCCCGCCCTGTTTTTATGGCAGGTCTAAATTTTTAAATTATACTCCAGTCACCACTGCACCCTATAGTTTCTCCTTTCTCGTTTGGTTCTCGGTCGAATGACTGGGTGTGACGTAGAGGGGAGGAGCTATATGGCAGCTCTGCTTGGGTGATCCTCTTGCACTTCCTGTTGGGGAGGAGTTAATATCCCAGAAGTAATGATGACCCGTGGACTGACTACACTACAGGAGAAAGGAATTTATCAGGTAAGCATAAATTATGTTTTTTCTTTCCCGTGTCCCAGTTAACACAGCAAAGGCTCAGCATTTCTGAAATGTGTTTCAGATCTAGAGTTGGCTGGAGTAATTATGCCAGTTCCAGTTCTGGAACAGGGGCTGGGGTTTTATTTTATCTCTTCATTGTACCAAAGAAGGTCAATTCCTTCAGACCAGTTCCGGATCTATCAATATTGAATCGTTATGTAAGGATACCAACATTCAAGATGGTTACTGTAGGACTATCCTGCCTTTTGTTTAGCAAGGGCATTATATGTCTACAATAGATTTACAGGATGTGTATCTGCATATTCCGATTCATCCAGATCACTTTTAGTGTCTGAGATTCTCTTTTTAGACAAGCATTACCAGTTTTGTGGCTCTACCGTTTGGCCTAGCCTCAGTTCCAAGAATTTTTTTTTCAAAGGTTCTCGGTGCCCTTCTTTCTGTAATCAGAGAACAGGGTTTTGGTATTTCCTTATTTGGACGATATCTTGGTACTTGCTCAGTCTTCTCATTTTCGAAGAATCTCATACGAATCGACTTGTGTTGTTTCTTCAAGTTCATGGTTGGAGGATCAATTTACCAATCAGTTCATTGATTCCTCAGACAAGGGTAACCTTTTTAGGTTTCTAGATAGATTCAGTGTCTATGACTCTGTCCTTGTCAGACAAGAGAAGTTTAACATTGATATCAGCTTGTCAAAACCTTCAGTCACAATCATTCCCTTTGGTAGCCTTATGCATGGAAATTTTAGGTCTTAGGACTGCCGCATCAGATGCGATCTCCTTTGCTTGTTTTCACATGCGACCTCTTCAGCTCTGTATGCTGAACCAATGGTGCAGGGATTACTCAAAGATATCTCAATTAATATCTTTAAACCGATTATACGACACTCTCTGACATGGTGGACAGATCACCATCGTTTAGTTCAGGGGGCTTCTTTGTTCTTCCGACCTGGACTATGATCTCAACAGATGCAAGTCTTACAGGTTGGGGAGCTGTGTGGGGGTATCTGACAGCACAAGGGGTTTGGGAATCTCAGGAGGTGAGATTTCCGATCAATATTTTGGAACTCCGTGCAATTTTCAGAGCTCTTCAGTCTTGGTCTCTTCTGAAGAGGGAGTTGTTCATTTGTTTTCAGATAGACAATGTCACAACTGTGGCATACATCAATCATCAAGGAGGGACTCACAGTCCTCTGGCTATGAAAGAAGTATCTCGAATTTTGGTTTGGGCGGAATCCAGCTCCTGTCTAATCTCTGCGGTTCATATCCCAGGTATGGACAATTGGAAAGCGGATTATCTCAGTCGCCAAACGTTGCACCTGGGCGAATGGTCTCTTCACCCAGAGGTATTTCCTCAGATTGTTCAAATGTGGGAACTCCCAGAAATAGATCTGATGGCTTCTCATCTAAACAAGAAACTTCCCTGGTATCTGTCCGGATCCCGGGATCCTCGGGCGGAGGCAGTGGATGCATTATCTCTTCCTTACAAGTGTCATCCTGCCTATATCTTTCCGCCTCTAGTTCTTCTTCCAAGGGTATTTTCCAATATTCTAAAGGAATGCTCGTTTGTCCTGCTGGTAGCTCCAGCATGGTCTCACAGGTTTTGGTATGCGGATCTTGTCCGGATGGCCTCTTGCCAGCTGTGGACTCTTCCGTTAAGACCAGTCTTTCTGTCTCAAGGTTCTTTTTTCCATCAGGATCTCATTACCTTAATTTTAAGGTATGGAGTTTGAATGCTTGATTCTTGGTCAAAGAGGTTTCTCTGACTCTGTGATTGATACTATGTGACAGGCTCGTAAATCTGTATCTAGAGAGATATATTATAGAGTCTGGAAGACTTATATTTCTTAGTGTCTTTCTCATCTTTTTTCTTGGCATTCTTTTTGAATACCGAGAATTTTACAGTTTCTTCAGGATGGTTTAGATAAAGGTTTCCTTGAAAGACAAATCTCTGCTCTTTCTGTTCTTTTTCACAGAAGGATTGCTAATCTTCCTGATATTCATTGTTTTGTACAACCTTTGGTTCGTATAAAACCTGTCATTAAGTCAATTTCTCCTCCTTGGAGTTTGAATTTGGTTCTGGGGGCTCTTCAAGCTCCTCCTTTTGAACCCATGCATTCTTTGGTCGTTATATTACTTTCTTGGAAAGTTTTGTTTCTTTGGCCATCTCTTCTGCCAGAAGAGTCTCTGAATTATCTACTCTTTCTTCTGTTATGTGTGATCAGTCCACGGGTCATCATTACTTCTGGGATATAACTCCTCCCCAACAGGAAATGCAAGAGGATTCACCCAGCAGAGCTGCATATAGCTCCTCCCCTCTACGTCAGTCCCAGTCATTCTCTTGCACCCAACGACTAGATAGGATGTGTGAGAGGACTATGGTGATTATACTTAGTTTTTATGACTTCAATCAAAAGTTTGTTATTTTACAATAGCACCGGAGCGTGTTATTACTTCTCTGGCAGAGTTTGAGGAAGAATCTACCAGAGTTTTTTACTATGATTTTAACCGGAGTAGTTAAGATCATATTGCTGTTTCTCGGCCATCTGAGGGAGGTAAAAGCTTCAGATCAGGGGACAGCGGGCATCCTGGAATTGAGAGCAGTTCTCAATGCCCTTCTGGCTTGGCCCCAATTAACAACTCGGGGGTTCATCAGGTTTCAGTCGGACAACATCACGACTGTAGCTTACATCAACCATCAGGGAGGGACAAGAAGCTCCCTAGCAATGATGGAAGTATCAAAGATAATTCGCTGGGCAGAGTCTCACTCTTGCCACCTATCAGCAATCCACATCCCGGGAGTGGAGAACTGGGAGGCGGATTTCTTGAGTCGCCAGACTTTTCATCCGGGGGAGTGGGAACTTCATCCGGAGGTCTTTGCCCAAATACTTCGACGTTGGGGCAAACCAGAGATAGATCTCATGGCGTCTCGCCAGAACGCCAAACTTCCTCTCTACGGGTCCAGATCCAGGGATCCGGGAGCGGTTCTGATAGATGCTTTAACAGCACCTTGGAACTTCGGGATGGCTTATGTGTTCCCACCCTTCCCGCTGCTTCCTCGATTGAATGGTGTCCCTCAATGGCTTAGTGGTAAACTATGCTGCCTTGAATTCTGAAGGTCAAAAGTTCAAATCCACCTGTGGCTAAGTGTTCTCCATTGCCAAAATCAAACAGGAGAGAGCATCAGTGATTCTAATAGCGCCTGCATGGCCACGCAGGACTTGGTATGCAGATCTAGTGGACATGTCATCCTGTCCGCCTTGGTCTCTACCTCTAAAACAGGACCTTCTGATACAGGGTCCATTCAAACATCAAAATCTAACTTCTCTGAAGCTGACTGCTTGGAAATTGAACGCTTGATTTTATCAAAACGTGGTTTTTCTGAGTCGGTTATTGATACCCTGATACAGGCTAGGAAGCCTGTTACCAGAAGGATTTACCATAAAATATGGCGTAAATACCTATACTGGTGCGAATCCAAAGGTTACTCTTGGAGTAAGGTTAGGATCGCTAGGATATTGTCCTTTCTACAAGAAGGTTTAGAAAAGGGTCTATCAGCTAGTTCATTAAAGGGACAGATTTCAGCTCTGTCCATCTTGTTACACAGGCGTCTGTCAGAAAATCCAGACGTCCAGGCCTTTTGTCAGGCTTTAGCTAGGATCAAGCCTGTGTTTAAAGCTGTTGCTCCGCCATGGAGTTTAAACTTAGTTCTTAACGTTTTACAGGGTGTTCCGTTTGAACCCCTTCATTCCATTGATATAAAATTGTTATCTTGGAAAGTTCTGTTTTTAATGGCTATTTCCTCGGCTCGAAGAGTCTCTGAGTTATCAGCCTTACATTGTGATTCTCCTTATCTGATTTTTCACTCAGACAAGGTAGTTCTGCGCACTAAACCTGGGTTCTTACCTAAGGTAGTCACTAACAGGAATATCAATCAAGAGATTGTTGTTCCATCCTTGTGTCCAAATCCTTCTTCAAAGAAGGAACGTCTTCTACACAATCTGGATGTAGTTCGTGCCCTCAAGTTCTACTTGCAGGCAACTAAAGATTTTCGCCAAACTTCTTCCCTGTTTGTCGTTTATTCTGGACAGAGGAGAGGTCAAAAAGCTTCTGCTACCTCTCTCTCTTTTTGGCTTCGTAGCATAATACGTTTAGCCTATGAGACTGCTGGACAGCAGCCTCCTGAAAGAATTACAGCTCACTCCACTAGAGCTGTGGCTTCCACTTGGGCCTTTAAGAATGAGGCCTCTGTTGAACAGATTTGCAAGGCTGCAACTTGGTCTTCGCTTCATACTTTTTCCAAATTTTACAAATTTGACACTTTTGCTTCTTCGGAGGCTATTTTTGGGAGAAAGGTTCTTCAGGCAGTGGTTCCTTCTGTATAATGAGCCTGCCTGTCCCTCCCGTCATCCGTGTACTTTTGCTTTGGTATTGGTATCCCAGAAGTAATGATGACCCGTGGACTGATCACACATAACAGAAGAAAACATAATTTATGCTTACCTGATAAATTCCTTTCTTCTGTTGTGTGATCAGTCCACGGCCCGCCCTGTTTTAAGGCAGGTAAATATCTTTTAAATTATACTCCAGTCACCACTTCACCCTTGGTTACTCCTTTCTCGTTGATTCTTGGTCGAATGACTGGGACTGACGTAGAGGGGAGGAGCTATATGCAGCTCTGCTGGGTGAATCCTCTTGCATTTCCTGTTGGGGAGGAGTTATATCCCAGAAGTAATGATGACCCGTGGACTGATCACACAACAGAAGAAAGGAATTTATCAGGTAAGCATAAATTATGTTTTTTTGTGAGTCTCCTTTTCTGATTTTGCATCAGGATAAGGCGGTGCTGCGAACTTCTTTTGAATTTTTTACCTAAGGTTGTGAATTCTAACAACATTAGTAGAGAAATTGTGGTTCCTTCATTATGTCCTAATCCTATGAATTCTAAGGAGAAATCATTGCTTTCTTTGGATGCTGTTAGAGCTTTGTAATATTATGTTGAAGCTACTAAGTCTTTCCGAAAGACTTCTAGTCTATTTGTCATCTTTTCCGGTTCTAGAAAAGGCCAGAAAGCTTCTGCCATTTCTTTGGCATCTTGGTTGAAATCTTTATTTCATCATGCCTATGTTGAGTCGGGTAACACTCCGCCTCAAAGGATTACAGCTCATTCTACTAGGTCAGTTTCTACTTCCTGGGCGTTTAGGAATGAAGCTTCGGTTGATCAGATTTGCAAAGCAGCAACTTGGTCCTCTTTGCATACTTTTACTAAATTCTACCATTTTGATGTGTTTTCTTCTTCTGAAGCAGTTTTTGGTAGAAACGTATTTCAGGCAGTGGTTTCAGTTTGAATCTTCTGCTTATGTTTTTTCATTAACATTTTATTCTGGGTGTGGATTATTTTCAGCAGGAATTGGCTGTCTTTATTTTATCCCTCCCTCTCTAGTGACTCTTGTGTGGATAGATCCACATCTTGGGTAATCATTATCCCATACGTCACTAGCTCATGGACTCTTGCTAATTACATGAAAGAAAACATAATTTATGTAAGAACTTACCTGATAAATTCATTTCTTTCATATTAGCAAGAGTCCATGAGGCCCGCCCTTTTTTGTGGTGGTTTTGATTTTTTTGTATAAAGCACAATTATTCCAATTCCTTATTTTATATGCTTTCGCACTTTTTTCTTATCACCCCACTTCTTGGTTATTCGTTAAACGGAATTGTGGGTGTGGTGAGGGGTGTATTTATAGGCATTTTAAGGTTTGGGAAACTTTGCCCCTCCTGGTAGGAATGTATATCCCATACGTCACTAGCTCATGGACTCTTGCTAATATGAAAGAAATGAATTTATCAGGTAAGTTCTTACATAAATTATGTTTTTTCCTTAGACGGTCCACATTTGTGGGCTGGATAACGTGATGTCATTGAGAAAAAATAAAACTTTATTTTACTGCTAAAGGGAGCTTTGTTCATTCAAATAAAAAGGTACATTAGATTTGTATGATTAATGCCATGTTAAATGCACAGTCCGTTTTGCATAGGAAAACCAAAAGTTGGTAATCCTTTAAGCAATATTAAGATAAAAAAATAAATTAGTAAATATTAAAAATTAACATTCATTGCACAAATTATTACATACATTTGTTCAATCATGCAATTTATTTGTGCTTTGAATAGTAGAAGATGTTCTAATATTACAACATATTACACTGCCCTCATCTGACTGGCAACATTTTCTGTCGAGAACACTGATCCAGTTGGGAATACATTGTTATAAATGAGTAATCCTGTGCCATTGACTTATTTCTGTTAAATTTATTTTGTTAGTTGAGTTTCAGAGTTTATAAAGGTTTATGGAGTGAGACATTTCAGTGGGGCTCACTAATATACCAGTTTATTGCACTTTTCACTAAATTTTCAAGAATATTTTTAATAGTTCAGTGGTTTGCAGGTCAAATTATGATTAAAACCTGGTGTCTGAGTCAATTTTCATTTAGAAGGATTATGTATTTGTTTGTATGTGTTTGTTTCAGTATTATAGCATGCATTGTTATGAGAATTATGGGTGGTCTTCTAGAATCATCAATTAACATATTGGGCCAGATTACAAATTGAGTGCAAAATATCGCTTACTAAAGCGATATTTGCACGCAACTGAATAATGCCAGTGCACGCTATAGTGCACTGGTATTACGAGTAAGTAGCAATCCAAATGCAACCTCGTGATCGTGTTGCTCTCGAGCGCAAGCTTCCATAAGCTCCAATGGAAGCCTCGTTCAGATGGCATCATACACGCCACAGATCCTAAGCACAGCAGCGAAGGGCAGCAATTTTAAGCATATATGTTTATATACATCTATATGTGTTAATATGTGTATATACACATATTAACACATAAATATATATGTATTAATTGTCATTGACTCACCCATGTGTTTAGTTAGAAGCGAGTAGTACATTGCTGCTCCTTCAACAAATTATACCAAGAGAATGACACAAATTTGATATAAGAAGTAAACTGGAATGTTGTTTAAAAATTTCTACTTAAATCATGAAAGAAAAATTTTCTTCGGGTTTCATGTCCCTTTTATTCTCTAAATGATTGTATTATTAAACAAATGCTTGTTGTTAACCCCTGCAAAGGAATTAAATATTTATTTAAAGTTGCAAATATTCACCATTGAATATCCCTTTAACCATTGAACTTTTCAATTTTCTTAAAGTTTGGGACCAGGACTATTTTTAAATTTCTGCTGTGTTTGTGTTTAGCTGTAATTTTCCTCTTACTCATTTACTGTACACACACATATTATATAACGTTTTTCTCGCCATTAAATGGACTTTCTAAAGATACCATTATTTTCATCATATCTTATAATTTACTATAATTGTTTTGACTAAATATGATGAAAAAATAGAAAAAGTGTTTTTTTTTCTCTCAAGTCTTACCCCCAAAATCTGTTACACATCTACAACCACCAAAAAACACCCATGCTAAATAGTTTCTAAATTTTGTCCTGAGTTTAGAAATACCCAATTTTTACATGTTCTTTGCTTTATTTTTCTCCAAGTATAGGGCAATAAGTAGAAGTAGCACCTAGCTATTTCCAAACCATTTTTTTTTTTAAATTAGCGATAGTTACATTGTAACACTGATATCTGTCAGGAATCCCTGAATAACCCTTCACATGTATATATATTTCTTCCTTCCTAAGATAGGGAGAGTCCATGGCTTCATTCCTTACTGTTGGGAAATACAACACCTGGCCACCAGGAGGAGGCAAAGACACCCCAGCCAAAGGCTTAAATATCCCTCCCACTTCCTCATTACCCCAGTCATTCTTTGCCTTTCACCACGTTAGGAGGTGGCAGAAAAGTGTCAGAAGATTCGGTGAGTCCTGAAACGGGTATCTGCCCTTCGAGATCAGACTGGAGTTTTAAGTAGTCATGCCAACCTCTCATTGGGAGTATTGATGAAAGTCTGGAGATGCAGGGAAAGTTTTTCTTGCGAAATCATCCAGACTACTGTTAACAGCTCCTAAGCAATCAGTGTTGGCGAGTTTCACTGCATGCTTTCTTTCACTCAAGTCCATGTCAGGAGCACTGCTATAAGACTGTCACACTTGAGAGGCTGTATTCTGTTCCACGGCATGGATCCTGGAGGTAAGATTGTTTTTACACATAAAACGCTACAACAGATGCACATTGTGGCTCCTTTATACCTTGATAGGATACAGGGTTAATATCCTCTGAAGGGGATTTATTGAACTCTTGGGGTTAATTAATCAATGTATTAATTATTTACATGCTGCTTTGTGTGATTTTTTTCCCCTGGGCTGATAGACTGTGTGTTTTTGGCTGGAACAAACAGGTTTCACTTTTAAGTTTCACTTTCGTCTTTAAAAGTGTTGCACAGCTCTTATTACTTGCTGTACTTGTAATAACAGGGGAAGCACTGTCTTGCACTCCATGTGACCGTGTGTGGTCTATGTTTATTTCCTCCATTCCAGGCTGAGACTTGAACCTGAGGAGAGCGTTTCCTCTGTTAACTGTCTGGGTCTATTAGGTGGTGAGTGCCCCAGCCATTTTGATATATTTGTGTCCTTCTGTGTATATAACCTGAGCTATAGAGAACTCTGAGATGTTAGAAGGTACTCCTTCTGTACTAAATCATACCTGTTTATATTGTGAGGAGGCCGTGGTTTTCCCGCCCACTCAATTATGTTCCACATGCCTTAACACCGTTATAAAGTCTAAGAAGGGAGACAAGCCTCAAAGGTTCTTAGTCCCTCTTAGCCGTCTACATTTCATGACTTGGCATCCGGTGAGATCACTACCCTTGCTACATTATCCACTCCATATGCAGTTTCCTGTAGCACATCTAATCCTTCTTCCTGCGGACTTTGCCGCGCAGTTACAAACTGCGGTGTCTGCGGCCCTCAGTGCATTACCTCGCTCTAACAAACGCAAGAGAAACGTTAAACATATCTCTCCTGACCCGGAGTCATCTAAATATTTATCGGCTAATATGTCCCAGTTTTCCGATGATGAGTTAACCTCTGTAGTTTCAAAGGGTGAACTTTCTGGGTCGGAGTCCTTAGCGTCTAAGCCTCCTGGTTCTGGGGGCTCTTCTAGCCGTTGCCAGAACTCAGGGTATTGCAGTAGCCCCATACTTGGACGATATTCATGTGTAAGCACCATCCTTTCATCTTGCAGAAGAATTCTCAGAGTCCCTTCTCAGTCTTCTTCGGTCACATGGATGGAAGATAAACTTGGAAAAGAGTTCTCTTATCCCAAGTACCAGGGTGGGATTCCTGGGTACTTTAATAGACTCCATATCCACAAGGATATTTCTAACAGACCAGAGACGTTGCAAGCTAACTTCGGCATGTCTTGCCCTCCGGACCTCCTTGAGTCCCTCTGTGGCTCAGTGTATGGAGGTGATTGGTTTCATGGTGTCCTGCATGGACATCATTCCTTTTGCCAGGTTCCGTCTGAGGCAGTGGAATGGCGATCATTCAGATCTGTCTCAACAGATTGTATTAAACAGCAGGTCGAGAAGATCGCTCTCTTGGTGGCTCTGTCCAGATAATCTCTCCCGAGGGACATGCTTCTTAAGACCATCCTGGGAGATTGTGACTACGGACGCAAGTTTATCCGGATAGGGAGCTGTTTGGGTGCCAGAAAGGCCACAGAGGGAGTCCTCCCTCCCGATCAATATTTTGGAACTACGGGCAATCTTCAAGGCCTTGAAGGCTTGGCCACGTCTGGGTTCGTCCCAGTTTATCAGATTCCAATCAGACAATATAACCTCGGTAGCTTACATCAACCATCAGAGGGGAACGAGAGGTTCCTTGGCGATGAAGAAAGGATCTTAGATTCTGGATTGGGTGGAGGCCCACAGCGGTTCGCGGTCAGCGATCCACATTCCGGGTGTGGACAAATGGGAGGCAGATTTTCTCAGCAGGTAATCCTTCCATCCAGGGCAATTGTCTCTCCATCTTGAGGTGTTTGCAGAGATATGCCGGATAGATCTCATGGCATCCCCTCTCAATACCAAGCGACCCAGGTATGGGTAAAGGTCGAGGAATCCCCAAGCGGATCTAATAGATGCACTAGCAGTGCCCTGGAGGTTCAAAATCATATATCTTTTTCCTTCATTACCGCTTCTTCCTTGAGTGGTGGCCCGCATCAAGCAGGAGCGGGTATCGGTAATCCTGATTGCTCCATTGTGGCCGCGAAGGACGTGGTTTGCGGATCTAGTGTCCTCATCTCCTCCGTGGAAGTTACCTTGTCGCAGAGACCTGCTGATACAAGGTCCATTTGTTCATCAAAATCTAGATTCTCTGAGGCTGACTGCGTGGAGATTGAATGCTTAGTCTTAGCCAAGAGAGGTTTCTCTGAGAATGTCATTGATACTCTTATTCAAGCTCGTAAACCAGTTACTCAGCGTATCTACCACAAGGTGTGGAGGACCTACTTATTCTGGTGTGATATTCTGGTGTGAAGAGCGTGTTTTTTTCCTGGAACAGAGTTAAGGTTGCCAGGATCTTAGGATCTTATCTTTTCTCCAGGATGGGCTGGAGAAGAGCCTTTCTGCTAGTTCCCTGAGGGGACAGATTTCGGCCCTTTCGGTTTTATTGCACAAGAGACTGGCTGAGCTTCCAGATGTGCAGTCCTTTTTTAAGGCTCTGATTAGGATCAGACCTGTGTTTAGATCTGGGGCTCCTCCTTTGAGTCTAAATCTTGTTCTTCGGGTTTTGCAACAGGTTCCGTTTGAGCCTTTAGCATTCCATTGACATTAAATTGTTATCTTTAAGGTTCTCTTTTTATTTGCTATTGACTCTGCGCGCAGAGTTTCTTAGAATCTCTGCTTTGCAATGTGAGCCCCCTTATCTGATTTTTCATGCAGATAAGGTAGTTTTACATACTATATTAGGTTTTCTTCCTAAGGTTGTGTCTGATCGCAACATCAATGAGGATATTGTGGTTCCTTCCTTGTGTCCTAATCCTTCTTCATCGAAGGAACGCTTACTTCACAATTTGGATGTGGTTTGTGCCTTGAAGTTCTATCTTCAGGCTACTAAGGAGTTTAGACAATCTTCCTTTTTGTTTGTTGTCTATTCAGGGAAGCGTAAGGGGCAGAAGGCAACTTTGACTTCCCTATCTTTTTGGTTAAGTAGTGTCATCCGTTTAGTTTACGAGACATTGGGATATCGTACTCCTGAGAGGATAACGGCTCATTCCACTAGAGCAGTGGCTTCCTCTTGGGCCTTTAAGTATGAAGCCTCTATGGTTCAGATTTGTAAGGCGAATACCTGGTCCTCCTTACATACTTTTTCAATATTTTACTAGTTTTTGCTTCAGCTGAAGCAGCTTTCGGGAGAAAGTTTTTTCTGTCCTAGTCTAAGCTAGTCTAAGCTTTTGGGTCCCCTTGGTTGCTAATTGTTGTTTCCTAAGGTAGACTACTTGGATTGGGAAGTTTTAGTTTCCAAAAAGCTACAATACACAAGTTATTTGAATTCCTAATGTTCAAATAGTCACTTCTTTTTAGACTGATATTTTTTTCTTTCTTTTTCAGGTTCTTTTAGGAAGGTATTTTGAAGCTATGCTAGCAAGTGCTTTGTTCAGTTTCCTGACACTCATAAGGACATGATTTTTTTTCTTCCCAAGAGAAGGCTGCATTTTTACGTGTCTTAAACCTGGTCAGATGTTACCCAAGGTAGATCTGAAAGGAGCTTATTTTTGTGTTTCTGTGCATACACATTTGATGAGCTAGTTTGTGCCTATTGCCTTTGGTTTATTTTCTATTTTACAGCTCCTGTTGTAAACATAAGGTACCAGGGTTCAGGAACAGCCTCACTAGCAAGTCTTGCAGCCTAAGGTGTGATTCTAGTGCTTTTTTCTCCAACATAGGTGTGTCCGGTCCACGGCGTCATCCTTACTTGTGGGATATTCTCTTCCCCAACAGGAAATGGCAAAGAGCCCAGCAAAGCTGGTCACATGATCCCTCCTAGGCTCCGCCTACCCCAGTCATTCTCTTTGCCGTTGTACAGGCAACATCTCCACGGAGATGGCTTAGAGTTTTTTAGTGTTTAACTGTAGTTTTTATTATTCAATCAAGAGTTTGTTATTTTAAAATAGTGCTGGTATGTACTATTTACTCAGAAACAGAAAAGAGATGAAGATTTCTGTTTGTATGAGGAAAATGATTTTAGCACCGTAACTAAAATCCATGGCTGTTCCACACAGGACTGTTGAGAGCAATTAACTTCAGTTGGGGGAACAGTGTGCAGTCTCTTGCTGCTTGAGGTATGACACATTCTAACAAGACGATGTAATGCTGGAAGCTGTCATTTTTCCCTATGGGATCCGGTAAGCCATGTTTATTACGATGGTAAATAAGGGCTTCACAAGGGCTTATTAAGATTGTAGACTTTTCTGGGCTAAATCGATTCAGTTTTAAAACATATTTAGCCTTGAGGAATCATTTTATCTGGGTATATTGATATTATAATATCGGCAGGCACTGTATTAGACACCTTATTTCTCTGGGGCTTTCCCAAAGCATAAGCAGAGCCTCATTTTCGCGCCGGTGTGGCGCACTTGTTTTTGAGAGGCATGGCATGCAGTCGCATGTGAGAGGAGCTCTGATACTTAGAAAAGACTTTCTGAAGCGTCATTTGGTATCGTATTCCCCTTTGGGTTTGGTTGGGTCTCAGCAAAGCAGATACCAGGGACTGTAAAGGGGTTAAAGTGTTAAAACGGCTCCGGTTCCGTTATTTTAAGGGTTAAAGCTTCCAAATTTGGTGTGCAATACTTTTAAGGCTTTAAGACACTGTGGTGAAAATTTGGTGAATTTTGTACAATTTCTTCATGTTTTTTCGCAATTGCAGTAATAAAGTGTGTTCAGTTTAAAATTTAAAGTGACAGTAACGGTTTTATTTTAAAACGTTTTTTGTACTTTATTATCAAGTTTATGCCTGATTAACATGTCTGATCTACCAGATAGACTGTGTTCTGAATGTGGGGAAGCCAGAATTCCTGTTCATTTAAATAAATGTGATTTATGTGATAATGACAATGATGCCCAAGATGATTCCTCAAGTGAGGGGAGTAAGCATGGTACTGCATCATTCCCTCCTTCGTCTACACGAGTCTTGCCCACTCAGGAGGCCCCTAGTACATCTAGCGCGCCAATACTCCTTACTATGCAACAATTAACGGCTGTAATGGATAATTCTGTCAAAAACATTTTAGCCAAATTGAACCCTTGTCAGCGTAAGCGTGGCTGCTCTGTTTTAGTTACTGAAGAGCATGACGACGCTGATATTAATATCTCTGAAGGGCCCCTAACCCAATCTGAGGGGGCCAGGGAGGTTTTGTCTGAGGGAGAAATTACTGATTCAGGGAACATTTCTCAACAGGCTGAACCTGATGTAATTGCATTTAAATTTAAGTTGGAACATCTCCGCATTCTGCTTAAGGAGGTATTATCCACTCTGGATGATTGTGAAAAGTTGGTCATCCCAGAGAAACTATGTAAAATGGACAAGTTCCTAGAGGTGCCGGAGCTCCCAGAAGCTTTTCCTATACCCAAGCGGGTGGCGGACATTGTTAATAAAGAATGGGAAAGGCCCGGTATTCCTTTCGTCCCTCCCCCCATATTTAAAAAATTGTTTCCTATGGTCGACCCCAGAAAGGACTTATGGCAGACAGTCCCCAAGGTCGAGGGAGCGGTTTCTACTTTAAACAAACGCACCACTATACCCATAGAGGATAGTTGTGCTTTCAAAGATCCTATGGATAAAAAATTAGAAGGTTTGCTTAAAAAGATGTTTGTTCAGCAGGGTTACCTTCTACAACCAATTTCATGCATTGTCCCTGTCACTACAGCCGCATGTTTCTGGTTTGATGAGCTGATAAAGGCGCTCGATAGTGATTCTCCTCCTTATGAGGAGATTATGGACAGAATCAATGCTCTCAAATTGGCTAATTCTTTCACCCTAGACGCCACTTTGCAATTGGCTAGGTTAGCGGCTAAGAATTCTGGGTTTGCTATTGTGGCGCGCAGAGCGCTTTGGTTGAAATCTTGGTCGGCTGATGCGTCTTCCAAGAACAAGCTACTAAACATTCCTTTCAAGGGGAAAACGCTGTTTGGCCCTGACTTGAAAGAGATTATCTCGGATATCACTGGGGGTAAGGGCCACGCCCTTCCTCAGGATCGGCCTTTCAAGGCGAAAAACAGACCTAATTTTCGTCCCTTTCGTAAAAACGGACCAGCCCAAAGTGCTACGTCCTCTAAGCAAGAGGGTAATACTTCTCAAGCCAAGCCAGCTTGGAGACCAATGCAAGGCTGGAACAAGGGAAAGCAGGCCAAGAAGCCTGCCACTGCTACCAAGACAGCATGAAATATTGGCCCCCGATCCGGGACCGGATCTGGTGGGGGGCAGACTCTCTCTCTTCGCTCAGGCTTGGGCAAGAGATGTTCTGGATCCTTGGGCGCTAGAAATAGTCTCCCAGGGTTATCTTCTGGAATTCAAGGGACTTCCCCCAAGGGGGAGGTTCCACAGGTCTCAGTTGTCTTCAGACCACATAAAAAGACAGGCGTTCTTACATTGTGTAGAAGACCTGTTAAAAATGGGAGTGATTCATCCTGTTCCACTAAGAGAACAAGGGATGGGGTTCTACTCCAATCTGTTCATAGTTCCCAAAAAAGAGGGAACGTTCAGACCAATCTTAGATCTCAAGATCTTAAACAAGTTTCTCAAGGTTCCATCTTTCAAGATGGAAACCATTCGAACTATTCTTCCTTCCATCCAGGAGGGTCAATTTATGACCACGGTGGATTTAAAGGATGCGTATCTACATATTCCTATCCACAAGGAACATCATCGGTTCCTAAGGTTTGCATTCCTGGACAAACATTACCAGTTCGTGGCGCTTCCTTTCGGATTAGCCACTGCTCCAAGGATTTTCACAAAGGTACTAGGGTCCCTTCTAGCGGTGCTAAGACCAAGGGGCATTGCAGTAGTACCTTACCTGGACGACATTCTGATTCAAGCGTCGTCCCTTCCTCAAGCAAAGGCTCACACGGACATTGTCCTGGCCTTTCTCAGATCTCACGGCTGGAAAGTGAACGTGGAAAAGAGTTCTCTATCCCCGTCTACAAGGGTTCCCTTCTTGGGAACAATTATAGACTCCTTAGAAATGAGGATCTTTCTAACAGAGGCCAGAAAAACAAAACTTCTAGACTCTTGTCGGATACTTCATTCTGTTCCTCTTCCTTCCATAGCTCAGTGCATGGAAGTGATCGGGTTGATGGTAGCGGCGATGGACATAGTTCCTTTTGCGCGCATTCATCTAAGACCATTACAACTGTGCATGCTCAGTCAGTGGAATGGGGACTATACAGACTTGTCTCCGAAGATACAAGTAAATCAGAGGACCAGAGACTCACTCCGTTGGTGGCTGTCCCTGGACAATCTGTCTCAAGGGATGACGTTCCGCAGACCAGAGTGGGTCATTGTCACGACCGACGCCAGTCTGATGGGCTGGGGCGCGGTCTGGGGATCCCTGAAAGCTCAGGGTCTTTGGTCTCGGGAAGAATCTCTTCTACCGATAAATATTCTGGAACTGAGAGCGATATTCAATGCTCTCAAGGCCTGGCCTCGGCTAGCGAGGACCAAGTTCATACGGTTTCAATCAGACAACATGACAACTGTTGCGTACATCAACCATCAGGGGGGAACAAGGAGTTCCCTAGCGATGGAAGAAGTGACCAAAATCATTCTATGGGCGGAGTCTCACTCCTGCCACCTGTCTGCTATCCACATCCCAGGAGTGGAAAATTGGGAAGCGGATTTTCTGAGTCGTCAGACATTGCATCCGGGGGAGTGGGAACTCCATCCGGAAATCTTTGCCCAAGTCACTCACCTGTGGGGCATTCCAGACATGGATCTGATGGCCTCTCGTCAGAACTTCAAAGTTCCTTGCTACGGGGCCAGATCCAGGGATCCCAAGGCGGCTCTAGTGGATGCACTAGTAGCACCTTGGACCTTCAAACTAGCTTATGTGTTCCCGCCATTTCCTCTCATCCCCAGGCTGGTAGCCAGGATCAATCAGGAGAGGGCGTCGGTGATCTTGATAGCTCCTGCGTGGCCACGCAGGACTTGGTATGCAGATCTGGTGAATATGTCATCGGCTCCACCTTGGAAGCTACCTTTGAGACGAGACCTTCTTGTTCAGGGTCCGTTCGAACATCCGAATCTGGTTTCACTCCAGCTGACTGCTTGGAGATTGAACGCTTGATTTTATCGAAGCGAGGATTCTCAGATTCTGTTATTGATACTCTTGTTCAGGCCAGAAAGCCTGTAACTAGAAAGATTTACCACAAAATTTGGAAAAAATATATCTGTTGGTGTGAATCTAAAGGATTCCCTTGGGACAAGGTTAAGATTCCTAGGATTCTATCCTTCCTTCAAGAAGGATTGGAAAAAGGATTATCTGCAAGTTCCCTGAAGGGACAGATTTCTGCCTTGTCGGTATTACTTCACAAAAAGCTGGCAGCTGTGCCAGATGTTCAAGCCTTTGTTCAGGCTCTGGTTAGAATCAAGCCTGTTTACAAACCTTTGACTCCTCCTTGGAGTCTCAATTTAGTTCTTTCAGTTCTTCAGGGGGTTCCGTTTGAACCCTTACATTCCGTTGATATTAAGTTATTATCTTGGAAAGTTTTGTTTTTAGTTGCGATTTCTTCTGCTAGAAGAGTCTCAGAATTATCTGCTCTGCAGTGTTCTCCTCCTTATCTGGTGTTCCATGCAGATAAGGTGGTTTTACGTACTAAACCTGGTTTTCTTCCAAAAGTTGTTTCTAACAAAAACATTAACCAGGAGATTATCGTACCTTCTCTGTGTCCAAAACCAGTTTCAAAGAAGGAACGTTTGTTGCACAATTTGGATGTTGTTCGCGCTCTAAAATTCTATTTAGATGCTACAAAGGATTTTAGACAAACATCTTCCTTGTTTGTTGTTTATTCAGGTAAAAGGAGAGGTCAAAAAGCAACTTCTACCTCTCTCTCTTTTTGGATTAAAAGCATCATCAGATTGGCTTACGAGACTGCCGGACGGCAGCCTCCCGAAAGAATCACAGCTCATTCCACTAGGGCTGTGGCTTCCACATGGGCCTTCAAGAACGAGGCTTCTGTTGATCAGATATGTAGGGCAGCGACTTGGTCTTCTCTGCACACTTTTACCAAATTTTACAAGTTTGATACTTTTGCTTCTTCTGAGGCTATTTTTGGGAGAAAGGTTTTGCAAGCCGTGGTGCCTTCCATTTAGGTGACCTGATTTGCTCCCTCCCTTCATCCGTGTCCTAAAGCTTTGGTATTGGTTCCCACAAGTAAGGATGACGCCGTGGACCGGACACACCTATGTTGGAGAAAACAGAATTTATGTTTACCTGATAAATTTCTTTCTCCAACGGTGTGTCCGGTCCACGGCCCGCCCTGGTTTTTTAATCAGGTCTGATAATTTATTTTCTTTAACTACAGTCACCACGGTACCATATGGTTTCTCCTATGCAAATATTCCTCCTTAACGTCGGTCGAATGACTGGGGTAGGCGGAGCCTAGGAGGGATCATGTGACCAGCTTTGCTGGGCTCTTTGCCATTTCCTGTTGGGGAAGAGAATATCCCACAAGTAAGGATGACGCCGTGGACCGGACACACCGTTGGAGAAAGAAATTTATCAGGTAAACATAAATTCTGTTTTTATATTGCTTACCACTGTTTCCAAAGCTCTCTAATACCATCAATCTGATCAGCTCCTGGGATTTATTCTGGCCTCAAATATTTCTGCCAAATCCTACACAGAGGATCTCTAGCACAGTTGGGTTCCTTACGCAAATAATTTGTTGGTGATGCCATTAAATATATTTTTTTTCTGCATGGTTTAATAGACTATTGCAGCTAAGGCTTATGTTGTAGTGAAACAGCTATTCTTTTAGCATATATCAGAATCTTTATCTCTTTTATCAGTTGATGGTCATGGCATGTGTACTTATATGGTTGGAGCATTTTTATAACAATTTAATTGTTTTGATCATGGCCCATTTTGGATAACCTCCTGGCTTGGGGAGGTGGTACTCTTGGGAATTCCCCTCTTCCCGTGTTTTAAAGCTCATAGTATTTTTTCCCGTCTCTAAAGACCTAGGGACCTCCTTTTTGTTCATGTCGTGCTGTACTACTCTAGCTGTTGCTATGGACGCGGCGAATGCTGTCTGCTTGTTGCCTAGGGGGGAGTCGACTCCTCTCTGCGTGCGGCGCTGACGTCATCGCCGCACGCTTCCTCCTTCAGAAGCCAGTCTGGATCTCCTGTAGTGCGAATCCTGCGCCTATGTAAGTAACTTCAGTTCTACCTATCACTGCCCAAGTATAGGTGTTACTTACTGTTCTCCTGGGTGTTATTGGTTCGTATGCTGGATTGCTATTTTGTTGCTGACCCATGCTTGTCTGACCACTCTGCCTCTTTAACCCTTAACTGCTGGATTGATATTGTTGCTGAACTCTACCAGTCTGACCACTCTACCTGTTAACCCCTATCTGCCCTGGATTGCCTCACTGTTGCCAAACCCTGCCTGCCTGACAATCCTAATGGTTTACACCTGGACTGCCTTAATGTTGCCGAACCCTGCCTGACCATCCTAGTGGTTTACCCCTGGACTTCCTTACTGTTCCCGAACCCTGTCTGCCTGCCTGACCATCCTAGTGGTTTAACCCTGGACTGCCTTACTGTTGCCAAACCTTGCCTGCCTGACCACCCTAGTGGTTTGTCTCTGGTTTCCTGCCTGTTGCCACCAAGGACTGTCCTTCCTGTGGTGAGTGCCATTTATCTCATCTTGCAAACTTACTCTGCTCTGAGATATTCCCTATCGTTCCGGTTCAACGCCGGGATAACAAGACTACTGGCCAAGTGGAGTTTCCCACGAGCATTACATTTCAAGTCAGATTGTTATTTTTTTTTAGAAAAGTTCAACCTTGTTTTGTCTTTCTGCCAGTTGCTACTAGTTTTCCACTAGGTTTTTCATAGCCCTAGCAGGGAACAGAGCATGTTCTGGTACTGGTCTAGCTTATGATAGCTTGGTTTTTAGTTGAATAGAATTTTTTATTTCTTCTTGAAGCTCATGTTACATGTTTCTTACCCAAAGTAAGGTCTAAAATGCTTGGTTATTGGATCCATATTTTAAATTTGTAATCATTTTTCAAAAAGCTTTTATTTATTTATTTATTTATAGTAAAAGTCTATGGACCTGTTGTAAATCGGTCAGGTTTGAAGAGTTGAAGCATCTTCTAAATTTTCTAAATGCACGCTTGTTCTTTTGAATTCCATACCTGTTCTGCTAAGTTTTGGGTATTATTGAAAATTATGTGGTGGTTATATTTTTTTTTTCTTTTTTTTTTTTTTCTTCTCAGGTTTCTGCACTTACAGTTCTTTTTTCTTTTGCAAGATTTACAGAGTCCACGGTTTCATCCTTACTTGTGGGATATTATCCTTCCTAACAGGAAGTGGCAAAGAGAGCACCCACAGCAGAGCTGTCTATATAGCTCCCCCCTTAACTTCACCCCCCAGTCATTATCTTTGCCGGCTCTAAGCAGGAAGGGTAAAGTGAAAGAGGTGATAAACTGTTAGTTTTTATTTTTCTTCAAGCAAGCATTTGTTATTTTTAAATGGTACCGCTGTGTACTATTTACTCTCAGGCAGGAGATGGATGAAGATTTCTGCCTAGAGGATGATGATCTTAGCATTTGTAACTAAGGTCCACTGCTGGTCCACTGCTGAGGTATGTTCAGTCGTTTTTTCTGGAGAGACTGTGATATTTCAGAAAGGCTGACAGTATCCCCATGAGGGAAGGGTAAGCAGTAATCCTAGTCTTATAAGGGGCATTACTAAGCTTGCATAAAGGGGCTAAACTTATGGTTGACACTCAGTTTGAATGAGATATAGCAAACGGATTGTGTGTTCTGGGAGTACAGTTTATAACACTTTAAGGGACAACTGTATTGAGGGTACACTTGGCTTTTTGGGGTTTTTATAACCCACATGGCTGTAAAAACACTTGGTATGTTTCTTTGAAGGCCCTAGTAACATCGAGTGAGATGGGCGGGGCCTATTTCCGCGCCTCAGTTGCGCAGTTGTTTTCTCTAGACAAGCAGCAAGCTACAACACCGGAGGGTCCTGGTGAACTTCTTGGGCCAAATCGAAGCTTTATCCTCATATTACTAATCCCTAAGGGCAGGTAGGCACCACAGCAGAGCTGTGGCAAGGTGCTGACTGGGGTTTTTACCGTTTTTTGACACTTTGTCAATCCGGTTTCCATATTTGGGGGTTAATTGGTTAAATTGCAATCTTACTAAAGCTTATTGATTATACTGTAAAAATTTCGGAAAGTTTAAGATAATTTTAAGCAGTTTGTGTATGCCTTTTTTTTCTCTTAAAGGCACAGTACCGTTTTTTTTTATCATTGTTGTTTTTTCATTAAATAAAGTGTTTTCCAAGCTTGCTTGTCTCATTACTAGCCTGTTCAACATGTCTGACATTGAGGAAACTCATTGCTCAATATGTTTAGAAGCCATAGTGGAACCCCCTCTTAGAATGTGTCCCACATGTACTGACATGTCTATAAATTGCAAACAGCATATTTTGACTTATAAGAGTTTGGCACTGGATGATTCTCAGACAGAAGGAAATCAGGTTTTGCCATCTAGTTCTATCCAAGTGTCACAACCAGTAACGCCCGCACAAGTGACACCAAGTACCTCTAGTGCGTCTAATTCTTTCACCTTGCAAGATATGGCTTCATTTATGAATACTACCCTCACAGAGGTGTTATCTAAACTGCCTGGGTTGCAAGGGAAGCACAGTAGCTCTGGGTTAAGAACAAATGCTGAGCCTTCTGACGCTTTAGTAGCCGTATCCGATATACCCTCACAATGTTCAGAGGTAGGGATGAGGGATTTGCTATCTGAGGGAGAGATTTCTGATTCAGGAAAGATGTTCCCTCAGACAGATTCAGATATGACGGTATTTAAATTTAAGCTAGAACACCTCCGCTTATTGCTCAGGGAGGTTTTAGCGACTCTGGATGAGTGTGACCCTATTGTAGTTCCAGAGAAATTGTGTAAAATGGACAAATATTTAGAGGTTCCTGTTTACACTGATATTTTTCCGGTCCCTAAGAGGATTTTGGACATTGTTACTAAGGAGTGGGATAGACCAGGTATTCCGTTCGCTCCCCCTCCTGTTTTTAAGAAGATGTTTCTCATATCTGACACCATGCGGGACTCAAGGCATAAGCGTACCTATTGAGGACAGTTGTGCTTTCAAAAATCCTATGCATAAAAAATTAGAGGGTCTCCTAAAGAAAATTTTTGTTCATCAGGGTTTTCTTCTCCAGCCTATAGCATGCATTGTTCCTGTAACCACTGCAGCTGCCTTTTGGTTTGAGGCTCTGGAAGAGGCTGTTCAGGTAGAGACCCCATTAGATGATATTCTGGATAGAAATAGGGCCCTTAAGCTAGCTAATTCTTTCATTAGACGCCGCTTTCATCTGGCTAAATTAGCGGCAAAGAATTCAGGTTTTGCCATTTTAGCGCGTAGAGCGTTATGGCTTAAGTCCTGGTCGGCTGATGTGTCATCAAAATCTAAGCTTTTGACCATCCCTTTCAAGGGTAAGACCCTATTCGGGCCTGAACTGAAAGAGATAATTTCAAATATCACTGGAGGGAAGGGTCATGCCCTCCCTTAGGATAAGTCAAATAAGAGGAGGACCAAACAAAATCATTTTCGTTCCTTTCGAAACTTCAAGGGTGGTCCCGCTTCCTCTTCCCCTGCTGCAAATCAAGAGGGGAACTTTGCTCAATCCAGGCCAGTCTGGAAACCTAACCAGGCTTGGAACAAAGGTAAACAGGCCAAGAAGCCTGCTGCTGCCACCAAGACAGCATGAAGGGGTAGCCCCCGATCTGGGACCGGATTTAGTAGGGGGCAAACTCTCCATATTTGCTCAGGCTTGGGCAAGAGACGTTCAGGACTCCTGGGCTGTAGAAATCGTAATCCAGGGGTATCTTCTAGATTTCAAAGATTCTCCTCCAAGGGGGAGATTCCATCTTTCTCAATTGTCTGTAAACCAGACAAAAAGAGAGGCGTTCTTACGCTGTGTAGAAGATCTATTTACCATGGGAGTGATCTGCCCAGTTCCAAGAACAGAACAGGGGCAGGGGTTCTACTCCAATCTGTTTGTGGTTCCCAAAAAAGAGGGAACCTTCAGACCAATTTTAGATCTCAAGATCCTAAACCAATTCCTAAAAGTTCCATCCTTCAAGATGGAGACCATTCGGACTATTTTGCCAATGATCCAGGAGGGTCAATATATGACCACCGTGGACTTAAAGGATGCGTATCTACACATTCCTATCCACAAAGATCATCACCAGTTCCTCAGGTTTGCCTTTCTGGACAAGCATTACCAGTTTGTGGCTCTTCCCTTCGGGTTGGCCACGGCGCCAAGAATCTTCACAAAGGTGCTAGGGTCCCTTCTTGCGGTCCTAAGGCCACGGGGCATAGCAGTGGCGCTTTATCTAGACGACATCCTAATTCAAGCGTCGACTTTCCAACTAGCCAAGTCTCACACAGACTTAGTGTTGGCCTTTCTAAGATCTCATGGGTGGAAGGTGAACGTAAAAAAGAGTTCTCTTTCCCTTCTCACAAGAGTTTCATATCTAGGGACTCTGATAGACTCGGTTGAAATGAAAATATTTCTGACGAAGTTCAGGAAATCAAAGATTTTGACCTCCTGTCGAGCTCTTCATTCCATTCCTCGGCCGTCAGTCGCTCAGTGTATGGAGGTAATCGGGATAATGGTAGTGGCAATGGACGTAGTTCCATATGCTCGCTTACATCTCAGACCACTGCAACTATGCATGCTCAGACAGTGGAATGGGAATTATGCAAATTTATCTCCTCAGATAAATCTGGATCTAGAGACCAGAGACTCTCTTCTTTGGTGGTTGTCATAGGATCACCTTTCCCGGGGAATGTGTTTCCGCAGGCTAGCGTGGGTTATAGTGACGACGGACGCCAGCCTACTGGGCTGGGGTGCAGTCTGGAATTCCCTGAAAGCACAGGGTTTGTGGACTCAGGATGAGGCCCTCCTACCGATAAATATTCTGGAATTAAGAGTGATATTCAATGCTCTTCAGGCGTGACCTCAGCTGACTTCGGCCGGATTCATCAGATTTCAGTCGGTTGGCTTATATCAATCATCAGGGGGGAACAAGGAGTTCCTTAGCGATGATAGAAGTTTCCAGGATAATCCGATGGGCAGAGACTCACTCTTGCCATCTATCAGCAATCTATATCCCAGGGGTAGAGAACTGGGAGGCAGATTTTCTAAGTCGTCAGACTTTTCATCCGGGGAGTGGGAGCTCCATCCGGAGGTGTTTGCTCAACTGGTTCAGCTATGGGGCACACCAGAATTGGATCTGATGGCGTCTCGTCAGAACGCCAAACTTCCTTGTTACGGATCCAGGTCCAGGGATCCTCAGGCAGTACTGATAGATGCTCTAGCAGTACCCTGGTCGTTCAACCTGGATTATGTGTTTCCGCCTTTCCCTCTCCTTCCGCGTCTGATTGCCAGAATCAAACAGGAGAGAGCTTCGGTGATTTTGATAGCGTCTGCATGGCCACGCAGGACTTGGTATGCAGACCTGGTAGACATGTCATCTCTGCCACCATGGACTCTGCCACTGAGACAGGACCTTCTGATTCAAGGTCCATTCAAGCATCCAAATCTAATTTCTCTGCAACTGACTGCTTGGAGATTGAACGCTGGATTTTATCAAAGTGGGGTTTCTCTGAGTCGGTCATAGATACCTTGATTCAGGCTCGAAAGCCTGTCACCAGGAAAATCTATCATAAGATATGGCGTAAAAATCTTTTTTGGTGCGAATCCAAAGGCTACTCATGGAGTAAGATCAGGATTCCTAGGATTTTGTCCTTTCGTCAAGAGGGATTGGAGAAAGGATTATCAGCTAGTTCCTTAAAAGGACAGATATCTGCTTTGTCTATTCTATTGCACAAGCGTCTGGCAGATGTCCCAGACGTTCGGGCTTTTTGTCAGGCTTTAGTTAGAATCAAGCCTGTGTTTAAACCTGTTGCTCCGCCATGGAGTCTAAATTTAGTTCTTAAAGTTCTTCAGGGAGTTCCGTTTGAACCCATGCATTCCATAGATGTTAAGCTTCTATCTTGGAAAGTTCTGTTTCTAGTTGCTATCTCTTCAGCTCAAAGAGTTTCTGAACTATCTGCATTACAATGTGACTCGCCTTATCTTGGTTTTCCATGCTGATAAGGTGGTTTTGCGTACCAAACCTAGGTTTCTCCCTAAGGTTGTTTCTAACAGGAATATCAATCAGGAAATTGTTGTTCCTTCACTGTATCCTAATCCTTCTTCTAAGAAGGACCGTCTGTTGCACAACTTGGATGTGGTTCGTGCTTTGAAGTTCTATTTGCAAGCAACCAAAGATTTTCGTCAAACATCTTCTTTGTTTGTTGTCTATTTTGGAAAGCGTAGGGGTCAAAAGGCTACGGCTACCTCTCTCTCCTTTTGGCTGAAAAGCATCATCCGTTTGGCTTATGAGACTGCTGGACAGCAGCCTCCTGAAAGAATTACTGCTCACACTACTAGAGCAGTGGCTTCCACATGGGCTTTTAAAAATGATGCTTCTGTTGAACAGATTTGTAAGGCTCCGACTTGGTCTTCGCTTCATACCTTTTCCAAATTTTACAAATTTGATACTTTTGCTTCTTCGGAGGCTATTTTTGGGAGAAATGTTTTGCAAGCAGTGGTGCCTTCCGTTTAGGTTCCTGTCTTGTCCCTCCCTTCATCCGTGTCCTAAAGCTTTGGTATTGGTATCCCACAAGTAAGGATGATACCGTGGACTCGGTACATCTTGCAAAAGAAAACAAAATTGATGCTTACCTGATAAATTTCTTTCTTTTGCGATGTACCGAGTCCACGGCCCTCCCTGTCTATTCAAGACAGTTAGTATTTTTTATTGAAAACTTCAGTCACCTCTGCACCTTATAGTTTCTCCTTTTTCTTCCTTGGCCTTCGGTCGAATGACTGGGGGGGTGGAGTTAAGGGGGGGGGCTATATAGACAGCTCTGCTGTGGGTGCTCTCTTTGCCACTTTCTGTTAGGAAGGATAATATCCCACAAGTAAGGATGAAACCGTGGACTCAGTACATCGCAAAAGAAAGAAATTTATCAGGTAAGCATAAATTTTGTTTTTAGACAAAGTTTGAGTTTTATCTTGGTAAATTTTGAGCAAAGTGTTGTGCTCAAATATCCCATTTTCATTGGGATACATTTTTCTTTTCCGATTCAGGGGCCCCATTACATATACGGCCTGCAAAAATAAACTAACACCTAACGCATGCGCAATGTCTATCTACCTGTCAACGGCAATCCCCCACCGCAATAACTAATAAAGTGTATTAACCCCTATATCCGCCATCAAACCCACACCGCAAGTAATAACTAAATTATTAACTCCTAAATCCGCCAACCCCAATATCGCAAACTACCTATTAAAACTATTAACCCTGAATCCGCCATTAACCCACAACACAATAAACCCATTAAAACTATTAACCCCTAATCCGCCTTTAACCCACAACGCAATAAACCCATTAAAACTATTAACCCCTAAACTGCCAAAGCCCACAACGCAAGAAACCTAACCCCCCCTAACCTAACCCCCCCTAAATGAACCCAAATTACCTAATTTACAAAATACTAAAGTTACTGTAACACTGAAAAAACCTAACACTACTTTAAAAATACAAATAAACTAAGTATAAATTAAATGGACAGTCTAATCAAAATTCTGGAGTAGACTGTCCCTTTAAGCTACAATTACAGAAAATAAAAAAAAATCTAAGATTACATAAAATAAAAAAGAAAATTACCAATTTTTAGAAAATTATACCTAATCCCTATGAAAATAAAAAAGCCCCCCCAAAATAAAAACACCCCCTACTCTAATAAACTACCAGTAGCCCTTAAAAGGGCTTTTTGCAGGGCATTGCCCCAAGATAATCAGCTCTTTTACAAGAAAATACACAAAGCCCCCCTAACAGTAAAAACCCCCACCCACCAACCCCCCCCCCCCCCCCCCAAATAAAATAACATAACACTAAAAACCCTAAACTACCCATTGCCCTGAAAAGGGCATTTGTTGGGCATTGCCATTAAAAGGTAATTTAGATCTTTTGCTGCCCACCCTATCTAAATAAAATAAATAAAAACAAAAACCCCTTAAAAAACCCTAAGTATAAGCCAGAAGTTCCAGAAGTCCGGTGGAGAAGGTCCTGTATGAGAGCTATTGAAATTCTTTAGGCTGATTTGAATAGCCAATAGAATTTCAGTAACTAAGATTCGTGGGTTTTCACAGCTAAACAGTGCTAGTTCATGTATGCCATATAGATAACATGGTGCTCACTCCCCTCAATTTATTTATGAGTCAGCATTAATTGGCTAAAATGCAAAAGAACAGGTCACAGAGGTAAAAAGTATATTAACCCTTTCCTGATGGGGTTAACGTGTCTACATCGGAACAACTGTTCCGATGTAGACAAATTGAAATGACGCGATCGTGCAGACAATCGCGAGATTTCAATTATTGGATCGGGTCTGGGGGGCGTCCCTATAACCCTAGGAACGCCCTCCAGACCACGATCAAATCTGAGAAGCACAGTAGGATTCAGGACAGCCGTTAGCTATGACGTTCCATTCCGTCATAACGGCTTTAATGTCCAGTGTAATTGTGACGGAATAGAACGGCATAACGGTGTTAAAAGGTTAATATAACTGTGTTGGTTATGCAAAACTGGGGAATGGGTAATAAAGGGATTATCTATAATTTTAAACAAAAACAATTCTGGAGTAGACTGTAGCTTCAAGCCAGTTTTCAAAATTGCCTTTTTATTTTTTTGAGGACTGTGGTTTCTTTGTGGAATATTCGGGTTCTTTTATGCTGTCCTAATTCTAGGAACAGACCAGCTGTTTTACACATGTTTTTTTGTTATTACTATTAAATATTTTATTAGAAGGTACAAAGGAAAGCTGATGTTCTCTTTACCACCATTCTGGTACAAGACAATAAATAATCTATGTTCTATGGTCCTGATGGTGGTTCTTTTTAAGGTCCATATTTTTATCTTTTAATTTAAGTGGCTACAACAGTTTGCATTTCTCTTCATTAAGTATCAGTTGAGAAGTTATGCAACTGTACGCCGACTAATTCAAGAAGGGAGTTATATATTGGAGCAGAATCTACCCTTTTGGACTTCTGGGTGGCATTTCTATACCCACCCATACTGATATGGTCCTGCTTAGAAGGTAAATAAATTGATTAATCAGTATGCATAAGTTTCCAGTGGGGGTTGCAATGGAGGTAATTTTTCAGTAAATAAAGTGTTAAAGGACCAACATAATCAACAAATACAGAATAATAATACAATAGAATTTATTTTGAATTTCAAATTAGTTTTTTTTCTGGGAAATTTAATTCCATTTTCCTCCCCCTGTATAATGCAACAGCCATCAGCCAAACAGAAAATGCCTACATGTATATACTCTGTCACAGACGGCATCAGAACCTCGTGCAGCGAAGGGGGTAAGTAGCGCAGCGATGGGCAGCATTTTTAAATATATATGTTTATGAATATATATTTATGTGTTAATATGTGTATCTACACATATTAATACATAAATATATATGTATATAATCATATAAATATATATTTACATTGTGTTCTATGAGAGAACACAGTTCCCATAAACCACAATGTAAAGGCACTTTTCAGTGCCGTTTTTTCCCCAACACCCCACTCCCACCAATTTAAGACCCCAAAAAACTGCCTTGTGCGGTTGTTTTTAATTAAAAACTACAATGCTCTCTGTTTTAATGGCATTTGGGGCACTTTTAGAAAATTAACCAGAGATCTAATCTCTGGTTAATTTTTGGAGCGCTAATTGCTACCGTGAGCTCATTGCCTGTTTGCAGTAGCGTGATAATTTAGCGCTCCACTTGTAATCTAGCTCTGAATACCTTATCTGAATCAAGAAAGTTTAATTTTAACTTAATTGCTGTGCACTATATAAATATGACTGTGCATTAGTGTTTTTTATTATTTATAGCTTAACAAACAAATGATATTTTTTGAAAGTGGAGAATGGGGCTTTAACTGGTACCTCTGATAAAAAGCACTATAATTTATGTAGAAACATTTCAAATATATCATAAAGATGCACAGAAATCTTGTCAGATATTCATATGCTTTACATTGTGCTTTTTATTTCCTTTAATGTGTCTCCAATGGTCCATTTTACTTGTTGAAGTGTATTTATTTGGTTGCACATTGCTCATTTTCTTTTATTTTTCTGTTTGAAATAGCTGCTTTTGCCTTTTGAAATCCTTACATATACTGAAAATATGAATGCAAATGTATTCTCTCTAAAAAGAAATGACGTAAACAAGTGACAATGTGATAAAGGTGATAGAGAGACTTTTGTATCTGAAATAGCTGGTTGTGCTCATTGATTCCTCCAGCCATAATAAGCATTGTAATACCTAACTATTAGGCTGTGTATTTAGAAAGAGATAACATAAGCTTTACCTGCAGGCTCATACCACGTATATGGGCCTAGGTGATGGTTTTGATTAGCAAAACCAGCTACTTCAAAACACAACTAAACATGAAGGAACAACTTCCCATACTTTGCAGTAGATATAACATGTTATTTAGAACACTGTAAGTGGAAACAAATTTTATAGTACAGTGTCCCTTTAAGTGCCTACACCAACTATATTCCAATCCATCATACAATATTTTTGGGGTTTGGCATGAAAAAAACATTTTAGCCTGTTTTTATCAAGGCATTCCAAATGTTCATAGGCAATACTGAAGCAATAAATAGCCATGTACCAAGTTTTACTTTCACAGTAGCCACGTAAATGTTTGCAAGTGTAAAAGATTAACAAATGTAAGTTGTCCCACATTAAGAGCCTATGTAATACAGATTGCAGTGCTTTGTAAGGTAGAATTAAATGTAATGGGGGGAGGGGGGATATAAAAGGGACATGAAACCCAATTTTTTTCTTTTATGATTCAGCTAGAGCAGCAATTTTAAACAACTTTCTAATTTACTTCTATTATGAATTTTTCTTCGACCTTTTTGGTATCTTTTGTTGAAAAGCAAGGATGTATTCTTAGGAGCTGGCTCATTTTTGGAGCACTATATGGCAGCAGTTTTGCAAGAATTTTATTAATTTGCAAGAGCACTAGAGGGCAGCACTAGTTCCTGCAGGTAGTGCTCCAGATGCCTACCTAGGTATCTCTTCAACACAGAATATCACGGGAACAAAGCAAATTTGATAATAGAAGTAAATTGGAAACTTTTTTTAAATGTTATGCTCTGTCTGAATCACAAAATTAATTTTTGGGTTTCATATCCCTTTAATTTTGAAGGGAAAAAAAGGAAACAAAGGTAATAAATCTGTTATAATTATTTTTTTCAGGCAGCATTTACCCCAATTTGTTTTTGATTCGCCACCGATGTCTCCTCAAAATACCACCTCATTAACTAGACCAATGGGATGCGGCAAGAAACAAGCCAAAGACAATGCAGTTATGGACTCATTCCTGGTTAGCAAAAATCCCCCATTTTCCAAAAGTTCATCAAAACACCACAAAGAAGAAACTGTTGATTCGAAACTGGATGTTCCCGCTAGTTGCACGATGACACTGAAAGAGGAACCAGATGAGGACATACCCATACCTACGGAATCACTGGCACCTGGCGCACCTTCTACCTCCTCCGCTCGAGTTAAAGGTATGCACCCAAATTGTAAGCTTGGATTTTCGAAATGAAAAATAAATAAATGATAGTACAAGGAAGGGGCATGACGTGGGCATTATTATATGCAGTATGTGGTCTATAACCTGCTATCTGAGTTCTGTTTATGTTTAAAGAAATTAAAGCCCAGTATCTAAAAAATACTCTTAAAACCAGGTGCTCTTTAATACATTAAACTTTACAAACACCTTTAAAAAAATAAATAAAACTTACATTTTAGTTAAGGAAAACAGACCGCCGATCCTCCGCCCGCATCTCCATCTGTATTGAGAAGATCAATGACAAATCCGGCTTCCTTCAACCGTTGCGTGCCCCCATTGGCACCCAGGTTGTGGGGCACGCAACAATTGGGGGAAGCTGGATTAGTCATCGATATGCAAAATACAGCAGGAGATGCGGGCAGAGGATCAGTGGTCTGTTTACCGTAACAAAATGGTAAGTATTTAAAAAAAAACAAAATTTATGCTTACCTGATAAATTCCTTTCTCCTGTAGTGTGGTCAGTCCACGGGTCATCATTACTTCTGGGATATTAACTCCTCCCCAACAGGAAGTGCAAGAGGATTCACCCAGCAGAGCTGCCATATAGCTCCTCCCCTCTACGTCACACCCAGTCATTCGACCGAGAACCAACGAGAAAGGAGAAGCCAAAGGGTGCAGTGGTGACTGGAGTATAATTTAAAAATTTAGACCTGCCATAAAAACAGGACGGGCCATGGACTGACCACACTACAGGAGAAAGGAATTTATCAGGTAAGCATAAATTTTGTTTTCTCCTGTTAAGTGTGGTCAGTCCACGGGTCATCATTACTTCTGGGATACCAATACCAAAGCTAAAGTACACGGATGACGGGAGGGACAGGCAGGCTCTTTATACGGAAGGAACCACTGCCTGAAGAACCTTTCTCCCAAAAACAGCCTCCGAAGAAGCAAAAGTGTCAAATTTGTAAAATTTGGAAAAAATATGAAGAGAAGACCAAGTTGCAGCCTTGCAAATCTGTTCAACAGAAGCCTCATTCTTAAAGGCCCAAGTGGAAGCCACAGCTCTAGTAGAATGAGCTGTAATTCTTTCAGGAGGCTGCTGTCCAGCAGTCTCATAGGCTAAACGTATTATGCTACGAAGCCAAAAAGAGAGAGAGGTAGCCGAAGCTTTTTGACCTCTCCTCTGACCAGAATAAACGACAAACAGGGAAGACGTTTGTCGAAAATCCTTAGTTGCCTGTAGATAAAATTTCAGGGCACGGACTACATCTAGATTGTGTAGAAGACGTTCCTTCTTCGAAGAAGGATTAGGACACAAAGATGGAACAACAATCTCTTGATTGATATTCCTGTTAGTGACCACCTTAGGTAAGAACCCAGGTTTAGTACGCAGAACTACCTTGTCTGAATGAAAAATCAGATAAGGAGAATCACAATGTAAGGCAGATAACTCAGAGACTCTTCGAGCCGAGGAAATAGCCATTAAAAACAGAACTTTCCAAGATAACAGCTTGATATCAATGGAATGAAGGGGTTCAAACGGAACACCCTGTAAAACATTAAGAACTAAGTCCAAACTCCATGGTGGAGCAACAGTTTTAAACACAGGCTTGATCCTAGCTAAAGCCTGACAAAAAGCTTGAACGTCCGGAACCTCTGACAGACGTTTGTGTAAAAGAATGGACAGAGCTGAAATCTGTCCCTTTAAGGAACTAGCGGATAAACCCTTTTCTAAACCTTCTTGTAGAAAAGACAATATCCTAGGAATCCTAACCTTACTCCATGAGTAACTCTTGGATTCGCACCAATATAAGTATTTACGCCATATTTTATGGTAAATCTTTCTGGTAACAGGCTTCCTAGCCTGTATTAAGGTATCAATTACTGACTCAGAAAAACCACGTTTTGATAAAATCAAGCGTTCAATTTCCAAGCAGTCAGCTTCAGAGAAATTAGATTTTGATGTTTGAAGGGACCCTGAATCAGAAAGTCCTGTCTCAGAGGCAGAGACCAAGGTGGACAGGATGACATGTCCACTAGATCTGCATACCAAGTCCTGCGTGGCCACGCAGGCGCTATTAGAATCACTGACGCTCTCTCCTGTTTGATTCTGGCAATCAATCGAGGAAGCATCGGGAAGGGTGGAAACACATAAGCCATCCCGAAGGTCCAAGGTGCTGTCAAAGCATCTATCAGAACCGCTCCCGGATCCCTGGATCTGGACCCGTAACAAGGAAGCTTGGCGTTCTGTCGAGACGCCATGAGATCTATCTCTGGTTTGCCCCAACGTCGAAGAATTTGGGCAAAGACTTCCGGATGAAGTTCCCACTCCCCCGTATGAAAAGTCTGACGACTTAGGAAATCCGTCTCCCAGTTCTCCACTCCCGGGATGTGGATTGCTGACAGGTGGCAAGAGTGAGACTCTGCCCAGTGAATTATCTTTGATACTTCCATCATTGCTATGGAGCTTCTTGTCCCTCCCTGATGGTTGATGTAAGCTACAGTCGTGATGTTGTCCGACTGAAACCTGATGAACCCCCGAGTTGTTAACTGAGGCCAAGCCAGAAGGGCATTGAGAACTGCTCTCAATTCCAGAATGTTTATTGGCAGGAGACTCTCCTCCTGATTCCATTGTCCCTGAGCCTTCAGAGAATTCCAGACAGCGCCCCAACCTAGTAGGCTGGCGTCTGTTGTTACAATTGTCCAATCTGGCCTGCTGAATGGCATCCCCCTGGACAGATGTGGCCGAGAAAGCCACCATAGAAGAGAATTTCTGGTCTCTTGATCCAGATTCAGAGTAGGGGACAAATCTGAGTAATCCCCATTCCACTGACTTAGCATGCACAATTGCAGCGGTCTGAGATGTAGGCGTGCAAAGGGTACTATGTCCATTGCCGCTACCATCAAGCCGATTACCTCCATGCATTGAGCCACTGACGGGTGTTGAATGGAATGAAGGACACGGCATGCATTTTGAAGCTTTGTTAACCTGTCTTCTGTCAGGTAGATCTTCATTTCTACAGAATCTATAAGAGTCCCCAAGAAGGGAACTCTTGTGAGTGGAAAGAGAGAACTCTTCTTTTCGTTCACCTTCCATCCATGCGACCTTAGAAATGCCAGTACTAACTCTGTATGAGACTTGGCAGTTTGAAAGCTTGAAGCTTGTATCAGAATGTCGTCTAGGTACGGAGCTACCGAAATTCCTCGCGGTCTTAGTACCGCCAGAAGAGCACCCAGAACCTTTGTGAAGATTCTTGGAGCCGTAGCTAATCCGAATGGAAGAGCTACAAACTGGTAATGCCTGTCTAGGAAGGCAAACCTTAGATACCGGTAATGATCCTTGTGAATCGGTATGTGAAGGTAAGCATCCCTTAAATCCACTGTGGTCATGTACTGACCCCTTTGGATCATGGGTAGAATTGTCCGAATAGTTTCTATTTTGAACGATGGAACTCTTAGGAATTTGTTTAGGATCTTTAAATCCAAGATTGGCCTGAAAGTTCCCTCTTTTTTGGGAACCACAAACAGATTTGAGTAAAACCCTTGTCCGTGTTCCGACCGCGGAACCGGGTGGATCACTCCCATTAGTAAAAGATCTTGTACACAGTGTAGAAATGCCTCTTTCTTTATTTGGTTTGTTGACAACCTTGACAGATGAAATCTCCCTTTTGGGGGAGAGGATTTGAAGTCCAGAAGATATCCCTGAGATATGATCTCTAACGCCCAGGGATCCTGGACATCTCTTGCCCAAGCCTGGGCGAAGAGAGAAAGTCTGCCCCCCACTAGATCCGTTCCCGGATCGGGGGCCCTCAATTCATGCTGTCTTAGGGGCAGCAGCAGGTTTCCTGGCCTGCTTGCCCTTGTTCCAGGACTGATTAGGTCTCCAGCCTTGTCTGTAGCGAGCAACAGCTCCTTCCTGTTTTGGTGCAGAGGAAGTTGATGCTGCACCTGCTTTGAAATTACGAAAGGAACGAAAATTAGACTGTCTAGCCTTAGGTTTGGCTCTGTCTTGAGGCAGGGCATGGCCTTTACCTCCTGTAATGTCAGCGATAATTTCCTTCAACCCGGGCCCGAATAAGGTCTGCCCTTTGAAAGGTATGTTAAGTAATTTAGATTTAGAAGTAACGTCAGCTGACCAGGATTTTAGCCACAGTGCTCTGCGTGCCTGAATGGCGAATCCGGAATTCTTAGCCGTAAGTTTAGTTAAATGTACTACGGCATCCGAAATAAATGAATTAGCTAGCTTAAGTGTCTTAAGCTTGTTTGAAATCTCATCTATAGTTATTGAGTCAAGAGTCTCTTCCAGGGACTCAGACCAAAAAGCGGCCGCGGCCGTGACAGACGCAATACATGCAAGGGGTTGCAATATAAAACCTTGTTGAACAAACATTTTCTTAAGGTAACCCTCTAATTTTTTATCCATTGGATCTGAAAAGGCACAGCTATCCTCCACCGGGATAGTGGTACGCTTAGCCAGAGTAGAAACCGCTCCCTCCACCTTAGGGACCGTCTGCCATAAGTCCCGTGTGGTGGCGTCTATTGGAAACATTTTTCTAAACACAGGAGGGGGGGAAAAGGGTACACCGGGCCTATCCCACTCCTTAGTAATTATCTCTGTAAGCCTCTTAGGTATAGGAAATACGTCAGTACTCGCCGGTACCGCATAGTATCTATCCAGCCTACATAATTTCTCTGGGATTGCAACGGTGTTACAATCATTCAGAGCTGCTAATACCTCCCCTAACAGTACACGGAGGTTTTCGAGTTTAAACTTAAAATTAGAAATGTCTGAATCCATTCTATTGGGATCAGAACCGTCACCTGCAGATTGAAGCTCTCCGTCCTCATGTTCAGCATACTGTGACGCAGTATCAGACATGGCCCTATTATCAACAGCGCACTCTGTTCTCACCCCAGAGTGATCACGCTTACCTCTTAGTTCTGGTAATTTAGCCAAAACTTCAGTCATAACATTAGCCATATCCTGTAATGTGATTTGTAATGGCCGCCCTGATGTACTCGGCGCTACAATATCACGTACCTCCCGAGCGGGAGATGCAGGTACTGACACGTGAGGCGAGTTAGTCGGCATAACTCTCCCCTCGTTGTTTGGTGAAATATGTTCAATTTGTACATATTGACTTTTATTTAAAGTAGCATCAATGCAATTAGTACATAAATTTCTATTGGGCTCCACTTTGGCTTTAGCACATATAGCACAGAGATATTCCTCTGAATCAGACATGTTTAACACACTAGCAAATAAACTAGCAACTTGGAAATACTTTTCAAAGCAATTTACAAACAATATGAAAACGTACTGTGCCTTTAAGAAGCACAGAAAAAAAGTTATGACAGTTTGAGAAATAATAAACTGAGAAACTATAACATCAAATTCTTTCCGGTAAAAACACAATTTTAGCAAAGGATTGCCCCCCATTAGTAATGGATAACTAACCCTGAATAGCAGAAAAAAAGTACAGAAATAAACGTTTTTTATCACAGTCAGTTACAATCTCACAGCTCTGCTGTGAGTGATTACCTCCCTCAAAATAAGTTTTGAAGACCCCTGAGCTCTGTAGAGACGAACCGGATCATGCAGGGAAGACATGAGACTTCTGACTGAATTTTTTGATGCGTAGCAAAAGCGCCAAAATAGGCCCCTCCCCCTCACACACAACAGTGAGGGAGATCAGTAAACTGTCTTAAATTAAATAAAACAACTGCCAAGTGGAAAAAAACAGTGCCCAAAACATTTTTTCACCCAGTACCTCAGAAAATTAAACGATTTAACATGCCAGCAAAAACGTTTAATATCAAATAAATGAAATGTCATTAGAAAGCCTGTTGCTAGTCACTGCAAATTAGGCTAAAGACTTATGTATACAGTATTATCCCAGTGAAGTGCCATTCCCCAGAATACTGAAGTGTAAATATACATACATGACAGCCTGATACCAGTTGCTACTACTGCATTTAAGGCTGAGCTTACATTATATCGGTATGGCAGAATTTTCTCAGTCAATTCCATTGTCAGAAAATAATATGCTGCTACATACCTCTTTGCAGATTAACCTGCCCGCTGTCCCCTGATCTGAAGTTTACCTCACTCCTCAGATGGCCGAGAACAGCAATATGATCTTAACTACGCCGGCTAAAATCATACAAAAAACTCAGGTAGATTCTTCTTCAAATTCTACCAGAGAAGGAACAACACACTCCGGTGCTGTTATAAAATAACAAACTTTTGATTGAAGGTATAAAACTAAGTATAATCACCACAGTCCTCTAACACATCCTATCTATTAGTTGGGTGCAAGAGAATGACTGGGTGTGACGTAGAGGGGAGGAGCTATATGGCAGCTCTGCTGGGTGAATCCTCTTGCACTTCCTGTTGGGGAAGAGTTAATATCCCAGAAGTAATGATGACCCGTGGACTGACCACACTTAACAGGAGAAAAAAAAAACAACGTGTTTGTAAAGTTTAATTAATTAAAGTGCCCCTGTTTTTAAGAGTATTTTTAGATACTGGGCACTAAATAAAATTTACAATCACTTTTAGAAGCCATTTTTTTTTTTTTTTTTAAGACATTTTCTGCTTTCTGAAAAATATTCTTTTAATCACTTAGAGTACGTTGTTATTATGTTTATTGCTACACTTCCAGTAAGTTAATTATTTTTCAAGAAAAAAATTACAGCAGTCAATAAACACAATTTATTAACATTGTAGTAAATTCTACTAATAAGTTTTCTTCATCTTATAAAAAAAAATAACTGAATTAGTGATAAAACATTTGATTAAACTGCAGAATTTATCAGTTGCTAACGGATTTTTCAACCTGTTAGATGTTCTGAGGTAATTAATTTCTATTTATTATGTCTTTTGCAACATTACAGTAGTGTGTAGCAACAATAGTCTCTCAAATACACTTTATATTGAAAGGACAAGGAACTGATGATGCACTAAAGGAAACAAAAGACTGGACAATAATGAAGAAGGGATAGGAAAGTTTAAACTTGTATGAATCAGATAGAGCAGGTCATTTTAAGAAACTTTTAAATTCACTTCTATGGTCAAATGTGCTTTGTTCTCTTTGTATTCCTTGTTGAAAAAGAATGTGCACATGTGCAACACTAGTGGGAGCTAGCTGCTGATTGGTGCCTGCACACATTTGTCTCTTGTGATTGGCTTACTAGATGTATTCATCTACTGTAGCTGTCGGTACCGCAATGGTGTTCCTACAGCAAAGGATAACAAGAAAATGAAGCAAATTTGATAATATAAGTAAATTTGAAAGTTGGTTAAAAAAAAGTTGTATCTGAATCATGAAATAAATAAAATGTTGGGGTTTTCTGTCCCTTTAAGTAGATCCCCCCCTCCAGTTCATGTGATACAGCTGAAGACAACATTGCTCATGCTATTTGCATTACAGTCTAAATGCAGCCATGTGAATGAATCCTGAGTTGACCCTGGATTTAAAGATAGTGTTCTAGCCTTATATCAGAGTCGCACTAAATAATTAATCCCAACATGCAAACCTCCCACCACATTAAGGGGATAAGGAAGTCAAAATTAAACTCATGATTTTAGAGCATTTCATTTGAAGGCAGTTTTAAAATAGTTTTTCTTTCATGTAATTAGCAAGAGTCCATGAGCTAGTGACGTATGGGATATACATTCCTACCAGGAGGGGCAAAGTTTCCCAAACCTCAAAATGCCTATAAATACACCCCTCACCACACCCACAAATCAGTTTTACAAACTTTGCCTCCTATGGAGGTGGTGAAGTAAGTTTGTGCTAGATTCTACGTTGATATGCGCTCCGCAGCAGGTTGGAGCCCGGTTTTCCTCTCAGCGTGCAGTGAATGTCAGAGGGATGTGAGGAGAGTATTGCCTGTTTGAATTCAATGATCTCCTTCTACGGGGTCTATTTCATGGGTTCTCTGTTATCGGTCGTAGAGATTCATCTCTTACCTCCCTTTTCAGATCGACGATATACTCTTATATATACCATTACCTCTGCTGATTCTCGTTTCAGTACTGGTTTGGCTTTCTACAACATGTAGATGAGTGTCCTGGGGTAAGTAAGTCATATTTTCTGTGACACTCTAAAGCTATGGTTGGGCACTTTTTCATAAGTTCTAAATATATGTATTCAAACATTTATTTGCCTTGACTCAGGATGTTCAACATTTCCTTATTTCAGTCAGTTTCATATTTGGGATAATGCATTTGAATATATCATTTTTATCTTACCTTAAAATTTGACTTTTCCCTGTGGGCTGTTAGGCTCGCGGGGGCTGAAAATGCTTCATTTTATTGGTGCAGACTTTCTTGGTGCTAAATTTTTTTCTTTCTTGGTGCAGACTTTCTTGGTGCTAAATTTTTTTTTCTATTTCCGGCGTCATACGTGTCGCCGGAAGTTGCGTCATTTTTGACGTTTTTCGCGCCAAAAATGTTGGCGTTCCGGATGTGGCGTCATTTTTGGCACTAATAGCATTTAGGCGCCAAATATTGTGGGCGTCAAATTTGTCTCCACTTTATTTAAGTCTCATTATTTGTTGCTTCTGGTTGCTAGAAGCTTGTTCACTGGCATTTTTTCCCATTCCTGAAACTGTCATTTAAGGAATTTGATCAATTTTGCTTTATATGTTGTTTTTTCTATTACATATTGCAAGATGTCCCACGTTGCAACTGAGTCAGAAGATACTACTGGAAAATCGTTGCCTGGTGCTGGAACTACCAAAGCTAAGTGTATCTGCTGTAAACTTTTGGTAGTTGTTCCTCCAGCTGTTGTTTGTATTACATGTCATGACAAACTTGTTAATGCAGAAAATATTTCCTTTAGTAAAGTACCATTACCTGTTGCAGTTCCATCAACATCTAATGTTCAGAGTGTTCCTGATAACATAAGAGATTTTGTTTCTGAATCCATTAAGAAGGCTATGTCTGTTATTCCTCCTTCTGGTAAACATAAAAAGTCTTTTAAAATTTCTCTTTATACAGATGAATTTTTAAATGAACATCATCATTCTGATTCTAATGATTCTTCTGATACAGAGGATTTTGTCTCAGAGGTTGATGCTGATAAATCGTCATATTTATTTAAAATGGATTTTATCCGTTCTTTACTTAAAGAAGTCCTAATTGCATTAGAAATTGAGGATTCTGGTCCTCTTGATACTAAATCTAAACGTTTAGACAAGGTCTTTAGATCTCCTGTGGTTATTCCAGAAGTTTTTCCTGTTCCTGGTGCTATTTCTGAAGTAATTTCCAGAGAATGGAATAATTTGGGTAATTCATTTACTCCTTTTAAATGTTTTAAGCAATTATATCCTGTACCGTCCGACAGATTAGAGTTTTGAGACAAAATCCCTAAAGTTGATGGGGCTGTTTCTACCCTTGCTAAACGTACTACTATTCCTACGGCAGATGGTACTTCCTTTAAGGATCCTTTCTAAGAAAAGCTTATCTGTGTTCAGGTAATCTTCTTAGACCTGCTATATCATTGGCTGATGTTGCTGCAGCTTCAACTTTTTGGTTGGAAACTTTAGCGCAACAAGTAACAGATCATGATTCTCATAATATTATTATTCTTCTTCAACATGCTAATAATTTTATCTGTGATGCCATTTTTGATATTATCAGAGTTGATGTCAGGTTTATGTCTCTAGCTATTTTAGCTAGAAGAGCTTTATGGCTTAAAACTTGGAATGCTGATATGTCTTCTAAATCAACTCTACTTTCCCTTTCTTTCCAGGGTAATAAATTATTTGGTTCTCAGTTGGATTCTATTATCTCAACTGTTACTGGTGGGAAAGGAACTTTTTTACCACAGGATAAAAAATCTAAAGGTAAAAACAGGGCTAATAATCGTTTTCGTTCCTTTCGTTTCAACAAAGAACAAAAGCCTGATCCTTCATCCTCAGGAGCAGTTTCAGTTTGGAAACCATCTCCAGTCTGGAATAAATCCAAGCCTTCTAGAAAAGCAAAGCCAGCTTCTAAGTCCACATGAAGGTGCGGCCCTCATTCCAGCTCAGCTGGTAGGGGGCAGATTACGTTTTTTCAAAGAAATTTGGATCAATTCTGTTCACAATCTTTGGATTCAGAACATTGTTTCAGAAGGGTACAGAATTGGTTTCAAGATAAGACCTCCTGCAAAGAGATTTTTTCTTTCCCGTGTCCCAGTAAACCCAGTGAAAGCTCAAGCATTTCTGAAATGTGTTTCAGATCTAGAGTTGGCTGGAGTAATTATGCCAGTCCCAGTTTTGGAACAGGGGCTGGGGTTTTATTCGAATCTCTTCATTGTACCCAAGAAGGAGAATTCCTTCAGACCAGTACTGGATCTAAAAATATTGAATCATTATGTAAGGATACCAACATTCAAAATGGTAACTGTAAGGACTATATTGCCTTTTGTTCAGCAAGGGCATTATATGTCTACAATAGATTTACAGGATGCATATCTGCATATTCCGATTCATCCAGCTCACTATCAGTTCCTGAGATTCTCTTTTCTGGACAAGCATTACCAGTTTGTGGCTCTGCCGTTTGGCCTAGCTACAGCTCCAATAATTTTTACAAAGGTTCTCGGTGCCCTTCTGTCTGTAATCAGAGAACAGGGTATTGTGGTATTTCCTTATTTGGACGATATCTTGGTACTTGCTCAGTCTTCACATTTAGCAGAATCTCATACGAATCGACTTGTGTTGTTTCTTCAAGATCATGGTTGGAGGATCAATTCACTAAAAAGTTCATTGATTCCTCAGACAAAGGTAACCTTTTTAGGGTTCCAGATAGATTCAGTGTCCATGACTCTATCTTTGACAGACAAGAGACGTCTAAAATTGATTTCAGCTTGTCGAAACCTTCAGTCACAATCATTCCCTTCGGTAGCCTTATGCATGGAAATTCTAGGTCTTATGACTGCTGCATCGGACGCGATCCCCTTTGCTCGTTTTCACATGCGACCTCCTAAGCTCTGTATGCTGAACCAATGGTGCAGGGATTACACAAAGATATCTCAATTAATATCTTTAAAACCGATTGTCCGACATTCTCTAACGTGGTTGACAGATCACCATCGTTTAATTCAAGGGGCTTCTTTTGTTCTTCCGACCTGGACTATAATCTCAACAGATGCAAGTCTTACAGGTTGGGGAGCTGTGTGGGGGTCTCTGACGGCACAAGGGGTTTGGGAATCTCAGGAGGTGAGATTACCGATCAATATTCTGGAACTCCGTGCAATTTTCAGAGCTCTTCAGTCTTGGCCTCTTCTGAAGAGAGAGTCGTTCATTTGTTTTCAGACAGACAATGTCACAACTGTGGCATACATCAATCATCAAGGAGGGACTCACAGTCCTCTGGCTATGAAAGAAGTATCTCGAATTCTGGTTTGGGCGGAATCCAGCTCCTGTCTAATCTCTGCGGTTCATATCCCAGGTATAGACAATTGGGAAGCGGATTATCTCAGTCGCCAAACGTTGCATCCGGGTCGAATGGTCTCTTCACCCAGAGGTATTTCTTCAGATTGTTAAAATGTGGGAACTCCCAGAAATAGATCTGATGGCTTCTCATCTAAACAAGAAACTTCCCAGGTATCTGTCCAGATCCCGGGATCCTCAGGCGGAGGCAGTGGATGCATTATCACTTCCTTGGAAGTATCATCCTGCCTATATCTTTCCGCCTCTAGTTCTTCTTCCAAGAGTAATCTCCAAGATTCTGAAGGAATGCTTGTTTGTTCTGCTGGTAGCTCCAGCATGGCCTCACAGGTTTTGGTATGCGGATCTTGTCCGGATGGCCTCTTGCCAGCCGTGGACTCTTCCGTTAAGACCAGACCTTCTGTCACAAGGTCCTTTCTTCCATCAGGATCTCAAATCCTTAAATTTAAAGGTATGGAGATTGAACGCTTGATTCTTGGTCAAAGAGGTTTCTCTGACTCTGTGATTAATACTATGTTACAGGCTCGTAAATCTGTATCTAGAGAGATATATTATAGAGTCTGGAAGACTTATATTTCTTGGTGTCTTTCTCATAATTTTTCCTGGCATTCATTTAGAATTCCGAGAATTTTACAGTTTCTTCAGGATGGTTTAGATAAAGGTTTGTCCGCAAGTTCCTTGAAAGGACAAATCTCTGCTCTTTCTGTTCTTTTTCACAGAAAGATTGCTAATCTTCCTGATATTCATTGTTTTGTACAAGCTTTGGTTCGTATAAAACCTGTCATTAAGTCAATTTCTCCAACATAGGTGTGTCCGGTCCACGGCGTCATCCTTACTTGTGGGATATTCTCTTCCCCAACAGGAAATGGCAAAGAGCCCAGCAAAGCTGGTCACATGATCCCTCCTAGGCTCCGCCTACCCCAGTCATTCTCTTTGCCGTTGTACAGGCAACATCTCCACGGAGATGGCTTAGAGTTTTTTAGTGTTTAACTGTAGTTTTTCATTATTCAATCAAGAGTTTGTTATTTTCAAATAGTGCTGGTACGTACTATTTACTCAGAAACAGAAAAGAGATGAAGAATTCTGTTTGTATGAGGAAAATGATTTTAGCAACCGTAACTAAAATCCATGGCTGTTCCACACAGGACTGTTGAGAGCAATTAACTTCAGTTGGGGGAACAGTGTGCAGTCTCTTACTGCTTGAGGTATGACACATTCTAACAAGACGATGTAATGCTGGAAGCTGTCATTTTCCCTATGGGATCCGGTAAGCCATGTTTATTACGATTGTAAATAAGGGCTTCACAAGGGCTTATTTAAACTGTAGACTTTTTCTGGGCTAAATCGATTGATTATTAACACATATTTAGCCTTGAGGAATCATTTTATATGGGTATTTTGATATAATAATATCGGCAGGCACTGTTTTAGACACCTTATTCTTTAGGGGCTTTCCCAAAGCATAGGCAGAGTCTCATTTCCGCGCCGGTGTTGCGCACTTGTTTTTGAGAGGCATGGCATGCAGTCGCATGTGAGAGGAGCTCTGATACTTATAAAAGACTTCTGAAGGCGTCATTTGGTATCGTATTCCCCTTTGGGTTTGGTTGGGTCTCAGCAAAGCAGATACCAGGGACTGTAAAGGGGTTTAAAGCTTAAAACGGCTCCGGTTCCGTTATTTTCAGGGTTAAAGCTTCCAAAATTGGTGTGCAATATTTTCAAAGCTTTAAGACGCTGTGGTGAAAATTTGGTGAATTTTGAACAATTCCTTCATGTTTTTTCGCAATTGCAGTAATAAAGTGTGTTCAGTTTAAAATTTAAAGTGACAGTAACGGTTTTATTTTAAAACGTTTTTTGTACTTTCTGTTCAAGTTTATGCCTGTTTAACATGTCTGAACTACCAGATAGACTGTGTTCTGAATGTGGGGAAGCCAGAATTCCTATTCATTTAAATAAATGTGATTTATGTGATAATGACAATGATGCCCAAGATGATTCCTCAAGTGAGGGGAGTAAGCATGGTACTGCATCATTCCCTCCTTCGTCTACACGAGTCTTGCCCACTCAGGAGGCCCCTAGTACATCTAGCGCGCCAATACTCCTTACTATGCAACAATTAACGGCTGTAATGGATAATTCTGTCAAAAACATTTTAGCCAAAATGAACCCTTGTCAGCGTAAGCGTGGCTGCTCTGTTTTAGTTACTGAAGAGCATGACGACGCTGATATTAATATCTCTGAAGGGCCCCTAACCCAATCTGAGGGGGCCAGGGAGGTTTTGTCTGAGGGAGAAATTACTGATTTAGGGAACATTTCTCAGCAGGCTGAATCTGATGTGATTACATTTAAATTTAAGTTGGAACATCTCCGCATTTTGCTTAAGGAGGTATTATCCACTCTGGATGATTGTGAAAATTTAGTCATCCCAGAGAAACTATGTAAAATGGACAAGTTCCTAGAGGTGCCGGGGCTCCCAGAAGCTTTTCCTATACCCAAGCGGGTGGCGGACATTGTTAATAAAGAATGGGAAAGGCCCGGTATTCCTTTCGTCCCTCCCCCCATATTTAAAAAATTGTTTCCTATGGTCGACCCCAGAAAGGACTTATGGCAGTCAGTCCCCAAGGTCGAGGGAGCGGTTTCTACTTTAAACAAACGCACCACTATTCCCATAGAGGATAGTTGTGCTTTCAAAGATCCTATGGATAAAAAATTAGAAGGTTTGCTTAAAAAGATGTTTGTTCAGCAGGGTTACCTTCTACAACCCATTTCATGCATTGTCCCTGTCACTACTGCCGCATATTTCTGGTTTGATGAACTGCTTAAGGTGCTCGATAGTGACTCTCCTCCTTATGAGGAGATTATGGACAGAATCAATGCTCTCAAATTGGCTAATTCTTTCACTCTAGACGCCTCTTTGCAATTGGCTAAGTTAGCGGCTAAGAACTCTGGGTTTGCTATTGTGGCGCGCAGAGCGCTTTGGTTGAAATCTTGGTCGGCTGATGCGTCTTCCAAGAACAAGCTACTAAACATTCCTTTCAAGGGGAAAACGTTGTTTGGTCCTGACTTGAAAGAGATTATCTCTGATATCACTGGGGGTAAAGGCCACGCCCTTCCTCAGGATCGGCCTTTCAAGGCAAAAAATAGACCTAATTTTCGTCCCTTTCGTAAAAACGGACCAGCCCAAGGTGCTACGTCCTCTAAGCAAGAGGGTAATACTTCTCAGGCCAAGCCAGCTTGGAGACCAATGCAAGGCTGGAACAAGGGAAAGCAGGCCAAGAAACCTGCCACTGCTACCAAGACAGCATGAAATATTGGCCCCCGTTCCGGGACCGGATCTGGTGGGGGGCAGACTCTCTCTCTTCGCTCAGGCTTGGGCAAGAGATGTTCTGGATCCTTGGGCGCTAGAAATAGTCTCCCAGGGTTATCTTCTGGAATTCAAGGGACTTCCCCCAAGGGGGAGGTTCCACAGGTCGCAGTTGTCTTCAGACCACATAAAAAGACAGGCGTTCTTACATTGTGTAGAAGACCTGTTAAAAATGGGAGTGATTCATCCTGTTCCATTAAGAGAACAGGGGATGGGGTTCTACTCCAATCTGTTCATAGTTCCCAAAAAAGAGGGAACGTTCAGACCAATCCTAGATCTCAAGATCTTAAACAAATTTCTCAAGGTCCCATCGTTCAAGATGGAAACCATTCGAACTACCCTTCCTTCCATCCAGGAAGGTCAATTCATGACCACGGTGGATTTAAAGGATGCGTATCTACATATTCCTATCCACAAGGAACATCATCGGTTCCTAAGGTTTGCATTCCTGGACAAACATTACCAGTTCGTGGCGCTTCCTTTCGGATTAGCCACTGCTCCAAGGATTTTCACAAAGGTACTAGGGTCCCTTCTAGCGGTGCTAAGACCAAGGGGCATTGCAGTAGTACCTTACCTGGACGACATTCTGATTCAAGCGTCGTCCCTTCCTCAAGCAAAGGCTCACACGGACATTGTCCTGGCCTTTCTCAGATCTCACGGCTGGAAAGTGAACGTGGAAAAGAGTTCTCTATCCCCGTCAACAAGGGTTCCCTTCTTGGGAACAATTATAGACTCCTTAGAAATGAGGATCTTTCTAACAGAGGCCAGAAAAACAAAGCTTCTGGACTCTTGTCGGATACTTCATTCCGTTCCTCTTCCTTCCATAGCTCAGTGCATGGAAGTGATCGGGTTGATGGTGGCGGCGATGGACATAGTTCCTTTTGCGCGCATTCATCTAAGACCATTACAACTGTGCATGCTCAGTCAGTGGAATGGGGACTATACAGACTTGTCTCCGAAGATACAAGTAAATCAGAAGACCAGAGACTCACTCCGTTGGTGGCTGTCCCTGGACAATCTGTCTCAAGGGATGATGTTCCACAGACCAGAGTGGGTCATTGTCACGACCGACGCCAGTCTGATAGGCTGGGGCGCGGTCTGGGGATCCCTGAAAGCTCAGGGTCTTTGGTCTCGGGAAGAATCTCTTCTACCGATAAATATTCTGGAACTGAGAGCGATATTCAATGCTCTCCAGGCCTGGCCCCAGCTTGCGAGGACCAGGTTCATACGGTTTCAATCAGACAACATGACGACTGTTGCGTACATCAACCATCAGGGGGGAACAAGGAGTTCCCTAGCGATGGAAGAAGTAACCAAAATAATTCTTTGGGCGGAGTCTCACTCCTGCCACCTGTCTGCTATCCACATCCCAGGAGTGGAAAATTGGGAAGCGGATTTTCTGAGTCGGCAGACATTGCATCCGGGGGAGTGGGAACTCCATCCGGAAATCTTTGCCCAAGTCACTCACCTGGGGGGCATTCCAGACATGGATCTGATGGCCTCTCGTCAGAACTTCAAAGTTCCTTGCTACGGGGCCAGATCCAGGGATCCCAAGGCGGCTCTAGTGGATGCACTAGTAGCACCTTGGACCTTCAAACTAGCTTATGTGTTCCCGCCATTTCCTCTCATCCCCAGGCTGATAGCCAGGATCAAGCAGGAGAGGGCGTCGGTGATCTTGATAGCTCCTGCGTGGCCACGCAGGACTTGGTATGCAGATCTGGTGAATATGTCATCGGCTCCACCTTGGAAGCTACCTTTGAGACGAGACCTTCTTGTTCAGGGTCCGTTCGAACATCCGAATCTGGTTTCACTCCAGCTGACTGCTTGGAGATTGAACGCTTGATTTTATCGAAGCGAGGATTCTCAGATTCTGTTATCGATTCTCTTGTTCAGGCCAGAAAGCCTGTGACTAGAAAGATTTACCACAAAATTTGGAAAAAATATATCTGTTGGTGTGAATCTAAAGGATTCCCTTGGGACAAGGTTAAGATTCCTAGGATTCTATCCTTCCTTCAAGAAGGATTGGAAAAAGGATTATCTGCAAGTTCCCTGAAGGGACAGATTTCTGCCTTGTCGGTATTACTTCACAAAAAGCTGGCAGCTGTGCCAGATGTTCAAGCCTTTGTTCAGGCTCTGGTTAGAATCAAGCCTGTTTACAAACCTTTGACTCCTCCTTGGAGTCTCAATTTAGTTCTTTCAGTTCTTCAGGGGGTTCCGTTTGAACCCTTACATTCCGTTGATATTAAGTTATTATCTTGGAAAGTTTTGTTTTTAGTTGCGATTTCTTCTGCTAGAAGAGTCTCAGAATTATCTGCTCTGCAGTGTTCTCCTCCTTATCTGGTGTTCCATGCAGATAAGGTGGTTTTACGTACTAAACCTGGTTTTCTTCCAAAAGTTGTTTCTAACAAAAACATTAACCAGGAGATTATCGTACCTTCTCTGTGTCCAAAACCAGTTTCAAAGAAGGAACGTTTGTTGCACAATTTGGATGTTGTTCGCGCTCTAAAATTCTATTTAGATGCTACAAAGGATTTTAGACAAACATCTTCCTTGTTTGTTGTTTATTCAGGTAAAAGGAGAGGTCAAAAAGCAACTTCTACCTCTCTCTCTTTTTGGATTAAAAGCATCATCAGATTGGCTTACGAGACTGCCGGAAGGCAGCCTCCCGAAAGAATCACAGCTCATTCCACTAGGGCTGTGGCTTCCACATGGGCCTTCAAGAACGAGGCTTCTGTTGATCAGATATGTAGGGCAGCGACTTGGTCTTCACTGCACACTTTTACCAAATTTTACAAGTTTGATACTTTTGCTTCTTCTGAGGCTATTTTTGGGAGAAAGGTTTTGCAAGCCGTGGTGCCTTCCATTTAGGTGACCTGATTTGCTCCCTCCCTTCATCCGTGTCCTAAAGCTTTGGTATTGGTTCCCACAAGTAAGGATGACGCCGTGGACCGGACACACCTATGTTGGAGAAAACAGAATTTATGTTTACCTGATAAATTTCTTTCTCCAACGGTGTGTCCGGTCCACGGCCCGCCCTGGTTTTTTTAATCAGGTCTGATATTTTATTTTCTTTAACTACAGTCACCACGGTACCATATGGTTTCTCCTATACAAATATTCCTCCTTAACGTCGGTCGAATGACTGGGGTAGGCGGAGCCTAGGAGGGATCATGTGACCAGCTTTGCTGGGCTCTTTGCCATTTCCTGTTGGGGAAGAGAATATCCCACAAGTAAGGATGACGCCGTGGACCGGACACACCGTTGGAGAAAGAAATTTATCAGGTAAACATAAATTCTGTTTTCTCCTCCTTGGAGTTTGAATTTGGTTCTGAGGGCTCTTCAAGCTCCTCCTTTTGAACCCATGCATTCATTGGACATTAAATTACTTTCTTGGAAAGTTTTGTTCCTTTTGGCCATCTCTTCTGCCAGAAGAGTCTCTGAATTATCTGCTCTTTCTTGTGAGTCTCCTTTTCTGATTTTTCATCAGGATAAGGCGGTGTTGCGAACTTCTTTTGAATTTTTACCTAAGGTTGTGAATTCCAACAATATTAGTAGAGAAATTGTGGTTCCTTCATTATGTCCTAATCCTAAGAATTCTAAGGAGAAATCATTGCATTCTTTGGATGTTGTTAGAGCTTTGAAATATTATGTTGAGGCTACTAAGTCTTTCCGTAAGACTTCTAGTCTATTTGTCATCTTTTCCGGTTCTAGGAAAGGTCAGAAAGCTTCTGCCATTTCTTTGGCATCTTGGTTGAAATCCTTAATTTACCATGCTTATGTCAAGTCGGGTAAAACACCGCCTCAAAGGATTACAGCTCATTCTACTAGGTCAGTTTCTACTTCCTGGGCGTTTAGGAATGAGGCTTCGGTTGATCAGATTTGCAAAGCAGCAACTTGGTCCTCTTTGCATACTTTTACTAAATTCTACCATTTTGATGTGTTTTCTTCTTCTGAAGCAGTTTTTGGTAGAAAAGTACTTCAGGCAGCGGTTTCAGTTTGAATCTTCTGCTTATGTTTTCATTAAACTTTATTTTGGGTGTGGATTATTTTCAGCAGGAATTGGCTGTCTTTATTTTATCCCTCCCTCTCTAGTGACTCTTGCGTGGAAAGATCCACATCTTGGGTAGTCATTATCCCATACGTCACTAGCTCATGGACTCTTGCTAATTACATGAAAGAAAACATAATTTATGTAAGAACTTACCTGATAAATTCATTTCTTTCATATTAGCAAGAGTCCATGAGGCCCACCCTTTTTGGTGGTTATGATTTTTTTGTATAAAGCACAACTATTCCAATTCCTTATTTTATATGCTTTCGCACTTTTTTATCACCCCACTTCTTGGCTATTCGTTAAACTGATTTGTGGGTGTGGTGAGGGGTGTATTTATAGGCATTTTGAGGTTTGGGAAACTTTGCCCCTCCTGGTAGGAATGTATATCCCATACGTCACTAGCTCATGGACTCTTGCTAATATGAAAGAAATGAATTTATCAGGTAAGTTCTTACATAAATTATGTTTTTTTGTTTTCCAATTTACTTTGTTCCTTTGGTATTTCTTGTTTTAGAGCAAATGTACACATAATTCAGTATTGGTAGGTAGCTGGTGATTGGAGACTTTACACATTTGTCTGTTTGTCATTGTGTCAGTAGATATTTTCAGCTAGCTCCCAGTAGTGCATTGCTGCTCTGGAGCTGAATTTTAACTATATGTTTAATCCCTTTGCACGGGTTAACCCCTTCATGTCAGGATGAAAGTGTTTAGATCGGAACAAATTTCCGATATAAACACTTGCTCGAAAAATTAAATCACGTGATTTATGATGCGATTACAGGATTTCTAGGGCGGGACAGAATGGTGGGGGACCGGCTACACAGCTAGGGATGCCTGAGTTTTCTCAAAGGAGGAGGCTGCAGGATGCCATGTAAGGTAGGACATTCCATGCCTTCTTAACAACATTAAAGCCCATCCTAATGGCGTTAGTTGTTAAAGGGATATGAAACCCAATTTTGTTCTTTCATGATTCAGATAGAGCATGGAATTTTAAGCAACTTTCTATTTTACTCCTATTATCAATGTTTCTTCATTTTCTTGGTATCTTTATTTTAAAAAGCAGGAATGTAAGGAGCCCGACCCATTTTTGGTTCAGCATCTTGGGTAGCGCTTGCTGATTGGTGGCTACATTTAGCCACCAATCAGCAAGCGCTACCCAAGATGCTGAACCAAAAATCTAGCCCAATGTCTACTTCAACAATGCACTTCTGGGATCCAATAACAAGAGGCATATATGTGCTGCCACCAATCAGCAGCTGGTTCCGAACAGTGCCTTGCTGCTCCTGAGCCTACCTAGGTATGGTTTTCAACCAAGCATACCAACCAGGGTGGATTTGATTTAAATAAAATTTATTTAAATCATGATTTAAATCAATAGACAGTAAAACTTATTTTAAATCAATTTAAAGGGACATGAAAACTACATGTTTTATTTCATGATTTAGAAAGAGCATCAATTTAAACAACTTTCTAATTTACTTCTCTTATCTATTTTGCTTCATTCTCTTGATATCCTTTGCTGAAAAGCATATCTAGATAGGTTAGAATAATATATGATAGTGATTGCCTATTCAGTGGGCAGAACTATGCTCACCTTAAAAAACTTATCCCAACGGTTTTGTGTACAATTAGATCAACAAAATAGGTGGCGCAAGTTTATGCTGTTCTGACTAATAGTGGTGTAAATGTGTATCAGGTTACCTGTGTGTCTGATAATATTCTCACCATACATAGGCTGTGTGTAAAATTAAAAGATAAATGCTGTCTCTCAGGACAATAAAGCTTCCAGATTCAAATTCTATAATACAAATATATATATATTTATTAAATAAAAGTTTCTAATATATGAGATCAAAATATGACGATTTATTCACATGTAGTGATCAGTTGACAATTTTAAAACATTGGATAAAATATGGTAATACAATATTAAAAACACAAAGGATAGCGGAAGAACTAAGATCACAAAAAACTCTAAATGAATTCACAAGAAACAGAAACACCAAGGGTTAAGCCGAAGAGATGGAACATGGGAGTTTCAGATAAAAAGGCAACAGGTGGTTCAATCAGGTATCTTGAGAAAGGCAGAACGCCGAAACGCGTAGAAACCTGATCACTTGAAATTAAGAAGTGAGCCAAAACAACTCAGCTCCAGAGGAGAACTTTGTCAGCTGTGATAACAGCGAGGAGACCGGTGAAAATAAAGACCGAGTCTGGGTTATACACTCACAAAGACAAAAGCAAGTAGTGACCGGAGCTCACGAAACTACCATCAAGGCCCGCTACTGGGTAAACAACAAATTCAAGGGAACAACTACCAACACCGCTGGTAAACGGAGGCTAAGGGACTTAGTACTCCACCGGCTTTTTCTGCACAGCAGAAGGAAGACGTCAACAGTGCACTGTTTGAAGGAAGGAATCCCCACACCCAGCAAGAAACCGTATGTAACCCACCTCTGGTCTAATAACAGAGACGCTGAAATCTAAAAACTAACACACCAGCTACATATTATTGGCTACATTTTGCCACACTCGTTTCAATATACATTTGCTTCAATATATTTTTTGACGGAAGGATAGTCACCACATGTTTGCCAGAACATTAAGCAATAAGGAACTGTATAAGATTTGCTTAACCCTTAAATATCTGTGAATTACATATGTACACGCTGATTTAACGGATACCAGACACATGGTTCATATACTCATTTATGCATTTACATATGTTTTTTGCTAGTCATACGCTTAGAGGTATACGAGTCCTCTCTGTTTAAGTTTTGGTTTTATCTTCTGAGTATACCTGCTTGCTTATATTATCTCAATTTGAGTTTTTATAGTTTTTTTATGTATGAAAAAACACCGGTGTTTTTAATATTGTATTACCATATTTTATCCAATGTTTTAAAATTGTCAACTGATCACTACATGTGAATAAATCGTCATTTTTTGATCTCATATATTAGAAACTTTTATTTAATAAATATATATATATATTTGTATTATAGAATTTGAATCTGGAAGCTTTATTGTCCTGAGAGACAGCATTTATCTTTTAATTTTACACACAGCCTATGTATGGTGAGAATATTATCAGACACACAGGTAACCTGATACACATTTACACCACTATTAGTCAGAACAGCATTAACTTGCGCCACCTATTTTGTTGATCATATCTAGATAGGCTTAGCTGCTGATTGGTAGCTGCACATAGATGCCTCGTGTGATTGGCTCACCCATGTGCATTGATATTTCTTCAGCAAAGAATATTTAAAGAATGAAGCAAATTAGATAATAGAAGGAAATTGGAATCTTGTTTAAAATTGTATTCTCTATCTGAATCCTGAAAGGAATTTTTTTGGTTTAGTGTCCCTTTAAATCATGGTTTTCATTTTTAGAATAATAACTTTTAGATTATTTTTCCAGTCACATCAGACCATTACTACTTTGGTTATAGATTTTTAGATATGCATAGATATATAATTGAAATTCATTTAATTATTGGGAGGTGAATTATCTCCAAAATATAGTGAAAGCGACATTTGCACTCAACTTAGTAATACCAGCGCACGGAAGCATTTTGCTCACGAGAGCAAGTTTCCATAGGCTCCAATGGAAGCCTCGTTCTCATGCCATGAGACACGGCATGAGAACTAGCGCAGCGATGGGCAGCAAATTGTAAATATATATGATGAAAGGAAAATAAGGAAAACGCTCAGACCCACTAGGTGAAAAACCTAGACTCAAACGGCCGCTATGCAGGACAAGTACAGAATCTAACCTCGGTGTAGCAAATACGGTAAAACGAAAAAGAAAAGTCCTTCGCACAAATAAGTCCAGGTAGAACACCTGTAAAGTAAAAACAAATATAGAAATAGAGGCAATGTACTAATACAGCACATACAATGAAATAAAATCGAACTTTAAAGGAACAGAGAAGTAAAGTAATCGGTTAAACCATTCAAAAGGGGAATAGTAAGCAACAAAATAAATGTTTGTGGCCAAGACCCAGTGGATTTCTTGTCCTTCTCAAATGTGAAAACAGTAGAATAAAGAATGTAAGACACCTGTCACCTCAAAGGCAATTGTAGTAGATTCTACTTACTAGAGAAACCCCCAATCGTATGAGGTAAGGAGCGTTCACACTCCAGCCTGGCATCCTGCAGGTGACATCACTCACGCACGTTCTGTTACAGAAAGGCACAAGCGCAAATAGTGTAAAACCATTTATTACTAATGGCTAAAACAAATAAAAGCCAATGCCCTTACATGTAAAATTCTCAATCCAAAATTAGGTAAAATAAAAGCTCACTCAGAAAAAATAATCTACGTCCAAGTGTCGCAAGGTGAACCGGAATGCCCAAACCTAACCCGTTTCGAAGTTCAAATACTTCTTCGTCAGAGAAGTATATACCTACTTATATTTCTTTCATGTAATTAGCAAGAGTCCATGAGCTAGTGACGTATGGGATATACATTCCTACCAGGAGGGGCAAAGTTTCCCAAACCTCAAAATGCCTATAAATACACCCCTCACCACACCCACAATTCAGTTTTTACAAACTTTGCCTCCGATGGAGGTGGTGAAGTAAGTTTGTGCTAGATTCTACGTTGATATGCGCTCCGCAGCAAGTTGGAGCCCGGTTTTCCTCTCAGCGTGCAGTGAATGTCAGAGGGATGTGAGGAGAGTATTGCCTATTTGAATGCAGTGATCTCCTTCTAAGGGGTCTATTTCATAGGTTCTCTGTTATCGGTCGTAGAGATTCATCTCTTACCTCCCTTTTCAGATCGACGATATACTCTTATATATACCATTACCTCTGCTGATTCTCGTTTCAGTACTGGTTTGGCTATCTGCTATATGTAGATGAGTGTCCTGGGGTAAGTAAGTCTTATTTTCTGTGACACTCCAAGCTATGGTTAGGCACTTTGTTTATAAAGTTCTAAATATATGTATTCAAACATTTATTTGCCTTGACTCAGAATGTTCAACTTTCCTTATTTTCAGACAGTCAGTTTCATATTTGGGATAATGCATTTTGATTTGACCATTTTTTCTTACCTTAAAAAATTTGACTTTTTCCCTGTGGGCTGTTAGGCTCGCGGGGGCTGAAAATGCTTCATTTTATTGCGTCATTCTTGGCGCGGACTTTTTTGGCGCAAAAATTCTATTTCCGTTTCCGGCGTCATACGTGTCGCCGGAAGTTGCGTCATTCTTTGACGTTATTTCGCGCCAAAAATGTCGGCGTTCCGGATGTGGCGTCATTTTTGGCGCCAAAAAGCATTTAGGCGCCAAATAATGTGGGCGTCTTATTTGGCGCGAAAAAATATGGGCGTCGCTTTTGTCTCCACATTATTTAAGTCTCATTTTTTATTGCTTCTGGTTGCTAGAAGCTTGTTCTTTGGCATTTTTCCCATTCCTGAAACTGTCATTTAAGGAATTTGATCAATTTTGCTTTATATGTTGTTTTTTCTCTTACATATTGCAAGATGTCTCACGTTGCATCTGAGCCAGAAGATACTACAGGAAAATCGCTGTCAAGTGCTGAATCTACCAAAGCTAAGTGTATCTGCTGTAAACTTTTGGTAGCTATTTCTCCAGCTGTTGTTTGTATTGATTGTCATGACAAACTTGTTAAAGCAGATAATATTTCCTTTAGTAAAGTACCATTGCCTGTTGCAGTTCCCTCAACATCTAAGGTGCAGAATGTTCCTGATAATATAAGAGATTTTGTTTCTGAATCCATAAAGAAGGCTATGTCTGTTATTTCTCCTTCTAGTAAACGTAAAAAATCTTTTAAAACTTCTCTCCCTACAGATGAATTTTTAAATGAACATCATCATTCTGATTCTGATGACTCCTCTGGTTCAGAGGATTCTGTCTCTGAGGTTGATGCTGATAAATCTTCATATTTATTTAAAATGGAATTTATTCGTTCTTTACTTAAAGAAGTTCTAATTGCTTTAGAAATAGAGGATTCTGGTCCTCTTGATACTAATTCTAAACGTTTAGATAAGGTATTTAAAGCTCCTGTGGTTATTCCAGAAGTTTTTCCTGTTCCTAATGCTATTTCTGCAGTAATTTCCAAAGAATGGGATAAATTGGGTAATTCATTTACTCCTTCTAAACGTTTTAAGCATTTATATCCTGTGCCGTCTGACAGATTAGAATTTTGGGACAAAATCCCTAAAGTTGATGGGGCTATTTCTACCCTTGCTAAACGTACTACTATTCCTACGTCAGATGGTACTTCGTTTAAGGATCCTCTAGATAGGAAAATTGAGTCCTTTCTAAGAAAAGCTTATCTGTGTTCAGGTAATCTTCTTAGACCTGCTATATCTTTGGCTGATGTTGCTGCAGCTTCAACTTTTTGGTTGGAAACTTTAGCGCAACAAGTAACACATCGTGATTCTCATGACATTATTATTCTTCTTCAGCATGCTAATAATTTTATCTGTGATGCCATTTTTGATATTATCAGAGTTGATGTCAGGTTTATGTCTCTAGCTATTTTAGCTAGAAGAGCTTTATGGCTTAAAACTTGGAATGCTGATATGGCTTCTAAATCAACTTTACTTTCTATTTCTTTCCAGGGTAACAAATTATTTGGTTCTCAGTTGGATTCCATCATTTCAACTGTTACTGGTGGGAAAGGAACTTTTTTACCACAGGATAAAAAATCTAAAGGTAAAAGCAGAGCTAATAATCGTTTTCGTTCCTTTCGTTTCAACAAAGAACAAAAGCCTGATCCTTCATCCTCAGGAGCAGTTTCAGTTTGGAAACCATCTCCAGTCTGGAATAAATCCAAGCCAGCTAGAAAGGCAAAGCCTGCTTCTAAGTCCACATGAAGGTGCGGCCCTCATTCCAGCTCAGCTGGTAGGGGGCAGGTTACGTTTTTTCAAGGAAATTTGGATCAATTCTGTTCACAATCTTTGGATTCAGAACATTGTTTCAGAAGGGTACAGAATTGGTTTCAAGATAAGACCTCCTGCAAAGAGATTTTTTCTTTCCCGTGTCCCAGTAAATCCAGTAAAAGCTCAAGCATTTCTGAAATGTGTTTCAGATCTAGAGTTGACTGGAGTAATTGTGCCAGTTCCAGTTCAGGAACAGGGGATGGGGTTTTATTCAAATCTCTTCATTGTACCAAAGAAGGAGAATTCCTTCAGACCAGTTCTGGATCTAAAAATATTGAATCGTTATGTAAGGATACCAACGTTCAAAATGGTAACTATAAGGACTATCTTGCCTTTTGTTCTGCAAGGGAATTATATGTCCACAATAGATTTACAGGATGCATATCTGCATATTCCGATTCATCCAGATCATTTTCAGTTCCTGAGATTCTCTTTTCTGGACAAGCATTACCAGTTTGTGGCTCTGCCGTTTGGCCTAGCTACAGCTCCAAGAATTTTTACAAAGGTTCTCGGTGCCCTTCTGTCTGTAATCAGAGAACAGGGTATTGTGGTATTTCCTTATTTGGACGATATCTTGGTACTTGCTCAGTCTTTACATTTAGCAGAATCTCATACGAATCGACTTGTGTTGTTTCTTCAAGATCATGGTTGGAGGATCAATTTACCAAAAAGTTCTTTGATTCCTCAGACAAGGGTAACCTTTCTGGGTTTCCAGATGGATTCAGTGTCCATGACTCTGTCTTTAACAGACAAGAGACGTCTAAAATTGATTGCAGCTTGTCGAAACCTTCAGTCACAATCATTCCCTTCGGTAGCCTTATGCATGGAAATTCTAGGTCTTATGACTGCTGCATCGGACGCGATCCCCTTTGCTCGTTTTCACATGCGACCTCTTCAGCTCTGTATGCTGAAGCAATGGTGCAAGGATTACACGAAGATATCTCAAACAATATCTTTAAAACCGATTGTTCGGCACTCTCTAACATTGTGGACAGATCACCATCGTTTAATTCAGGGGGCTTCTTTTGTGCTTCCGACCTGGACTGTAATTTCAACAGATGCAAGTCTCACGGGTTGGGGAGCTGTGTGGGGATCTCTGACGGCACAGGGAGTTTGGGAATCTCAGGAGGTGAGATTACCTATCAATATCTTGGAACTCCGTGCAATTTTCAGAGCTCTTCAGTTTTGGCCTCTTCTGAAGAGAGAATCGTTCATTTGTTTTCAGACAGACAATGTCACAACTGTGGCATACATCAATCATCAAGGAGGGACTCACAGTCCTCTGGCTATGAAAGAAGTATCTCGAATTTTGGTTTGGGCGGAATCCAGCTCCTGTCTAATCTCTGCGGTTCATATCCCAGGTGTAGACAATTGGGAAGCGGATTATCTAAGTCGCCAAACGTTGCATCCGGGCGAATGGTCTCTTCACCCAGAGGTATTTCTTCAGATTGTTCAAATGTGGGAACTTCCAGAAATAGATCTGATGGCGTCCCATCTAAACAAGAAACTTCCCAGGTATCTGTCCAGATCCCGGGATCCTCAGGCGGAGGCAGTGGATGCATTATCACTTCCTTGGAAGTATCATCCTGCCTATATCTTTCCGCCTCTAGTTCTTCTTCCAAGAGTGATCTCCAAGATTCTGAAGGAATGCTCGTTTGTTCTGCTGGTAGCTCCAGCATGGCCTCACAGGTTTTGGTATGCGGATCTTGTCCGGATGGCCTCTTGCCAACCGTGGACTCTTCCGTTAAGACCAGACCTTCTGTCACAAGGTCCTTTTTTCCATCAGGATCTGAAATCCTTAAATTTAAAGGTATGGAGATTGAACGCTTGATTCTTGGTCAAAGAGGTTTCTCTGACTCCGTGATTAATACTATGTTACAGGCTCGTAAATCTGTATCTCGAGAGATATATTATAGAGTCTGGAAGACTTATATTTCTTGGTGTCTTTCTCATCATTTTTCTTGGCATTCTTTTAGAATACCGAGAATTTTACAGTTTCTTCAGGATGGTTTAGATAAGGGTTTGTCCGCAAGTTCTTTGAAAGGACAAATCTCTGCTCTTTCTGTTCTTTTTCACAAAAAGATTGCTATTCTTCCTGATATTCATTGTTTTGTACAAGCTTTGGTTCGTATAAAACCTGTCATTAAGTCAATTTCTCCTCCTTGGAGTTTGAATTTGGTTCTGGGAGCTCTTCAAGCTCCTCCGTTTGAACCTATGCATTCATTGGACATTAAATTACTTTCTTGGAAAGTTTTGTTCCTTTTGGCCATCTCTTCTGCCAGAAGAGTTTCTGAATTATCTGCTCTTTCTTGTGAGTCTCCTTTTCTGATTTTTCATCAGGATAAGGCGGTGTTGCGAACTTCTTTTGAATTTTTACCTAAAGTTGTGAATTCCAACAACATTAGTAGAGAAATTGTGGTTCCTTCATTATGTCCTAATCCTAAGAATTCTAAGGAGAAATCGTTGCATTCTTTGGATGTTGTTAGAGCTTTGAAATATTATGTTGAAGCTACGAAATCTTTCCGTAAGACTTCTAGTCTATTTGTTATCTTTTCCGGTTCTAGAAAAGGCCAGAAAGCTTCTGCCATTTCTTTGGCATCTTGGTTGAAATCTTTAATTCATCTTGCCTATGTTGAGTCGGGTAAAATTCCGCCTCAGAGATTTACAGCTCATTCTACTAGGTCAGTATCTACTTCCTGGGCGTTTAGGAATGAAGCTTCGGTTGACCAGATCTGCAAAGCAGCAACTTGGTCCTCTTTGCATACTTTTACTAAATTCTACCATTTTGATGTATTTTCTTCTTCTGAAGCAGTTTTTGGTAGAAAAGTACTTCAGGCAGCGGTTTCAGTTTGAATCTTCTGCTTATGTTTTTCGTTAAACTTTATTTTGGGTGTGGATTATTTTCAGCAGGAATTGGCTGTCTTTATTTTATCCCTCCCTCTCTAGTGACTCTTGTGTGGAAAGATCCACATCTTGGGTAGTCATTATCCCATACGTCACTAGCTCATGGACTCTTGCTAATTACATGAAAGAAAACATAATTTATGTAAGAACTTACCTGATAAATTCATTTCTTTCATATTAGCAAGAGTCCATGAGGCCCGCCCTTTTTTTGTGGTGGTTATGATTTTGTATAAAGCACAATTATTCCAATTCCTTATTTTATATGCTTTCGCACTTTTTTATCACCCCACTTCTTGGCTATTCGTTAAACTGAATTGTGGGTGTGGTGAGGGGTGTATTTATAGGCATTTTGAGGTTTGGGAAACTTTGCCCCTCCTGGTAGGAATGTATATCCCATACGTCACTAGCTCATGGACTCTTGCTAATATGAAAGAAATGAATTTATCAGGTAAGTTCTTACATAAATTATGTTATTTATGTTACACAAATGAATACACATGTATACACACATATATAAGCATGTACATATATATTTACAGAAATAAAATAGTTCCCATAGCCTGCTATGTAAAGGCACTTTTAAGTGCCGTTTTTTTCTAACATCCCACACCCACCACTTTTAACCCCTTAAAACTGCTTTTTGCTGTTATATTCTTAATTTTGAGGCTAATTTAAGCACTATTAGAAAATTAACAAGAGATCTCATCTCTGCTTAAAGGGACAGTAAACCTTAAAAATAATGTTATATAATTCTGCACATAGTGCAGAATTATATAACATTATCGCCTAGATTTAGAGTTGGGCGGTAGCCGTGAAAACCAGCATTAGAGGCTCCTAACGCTGGTTTTTACCGCCCGCTGGTATTTGGAGTCAGTCAGGAAAGGGTCTAAAGCTCACTTTCCAGCCGCGACTTTTCCATAACGCAGATCCCCCTACGCCATTTGCGTATCCTATCTTTTCAATGGGATCTTTCTAACGCCGGTATTTAGAGTCGTGGCTGAATTGAGCGTTAGAAATCTAACGACCAAACTCCAGCCGCAGAAAAAAGTCAGTAGTTAAGAGCTTTTTGGGCTAATGCCGGTTCATAAAGCTCTTAACTACTGTGCTCTACAGTACACTAACACCCATAAACTACCTATGTACCCCTAAACCGAGGCCCCCCCACATCGCCGCCACTCGATTACATTTTTTTAACCCCTAATCTGCCGACCGCCACCTACGTTATACTTATGTACCCCTAATCTACTGCCCCTAACACCGCCGACCCCTATATTATATTTATTAACCTCTAATCTGCCCCCCACAACGTCGCCGCCAGCTACCTACAATAATTAACCCCTAATCTGCCGACCGCAAAGCGCCGCCACCTACGTTATCCTTATGTACCCCTAATCTGCTGCCCCTAACACCGCCGACCCCTGTATTATATTTATTAACCCCTAATCTGCCCCCCACAACGTCGCCGCCACCTACCTACACTTATTAACCCCTAATCTGCCGAGCGGACCGCACCGCTACTATAATAAAGTTATTAACCCCTAATCCGCCTTACTCCCGCCTCAATAATCCTATAATAAATAGTATTAACCCCTAATCTGCCCTCCCTAACATCGCCGACACCTAACTTCAAACATTAACCCCTAATCTGCCGACCGGAGCTCACCGCTATTCTAATAAATTTTTTAACCCCTAAAGCTAAGTCTAACCCTAACACTAACACCCCCCTAAGTTAAATAAAATTTAAATCTAACGAAATAAATTAACTCTTATTATATAAATTATTCCTATTTAAAGCTAAATACTTACCTGTAAAATAAACCCTAATATAGCTACAATATAAATTATAATTATATTGTAGCTATTTTAGGATTTATATTTATTTTACAGGCAACTTTGTATTTATATTAATCAGGTACAATAGCTATTATATAATTAATAACTATTTAATAGCTAAAATAGTTAAAATAATTACAAAATTACCTGTAAAATAAATCCTAACCTAAGTTACAATTAAACCTAACACTACACTATCAATAAATAAATTAAATAAACTACCTACAATTACCTACAATTAAACCTAACACTACACTATCAATAAATTAATTAAATAAATAAAATACCTACAAATAACTACAATTAAATAAACTAACTAAAGTACAAAAAATAAAAAAGAACTAAGTTACAAAAAATAAAAAAATATTTACAAACATAAGAAAAATATTACAACAATTTTAAACTAATTACACCTACTCTAAGCCCCCTAATAAAATAACAAAGCCCCCCAAAATAAAAAAAATGCCCTACCCTAATCTAAATTAAAACAGTTCAAAGCTCTTTTACCTTACCAGTCCTTTAAAAGGACCTTTTGTGGGGCATGCCCCAAAGAACTCAGCTCTTTTGCTTGTAAAAAAAACACATACAATACCCCCCCCAACATTAAAACCCACCACCCACATACCCCTAATCTAACCCAAACCCTCCTTAAATAAACCTAACACTAAGCCCCTGAAGATCTTCCTACCTTATCTTCACCTCGCCGGGTATCACACCGATCTGTCCTGGCTCCAAAATCTTCATTGAAGCCCAAGCGGGGGCTGGCGATCCATAATCCGGCGGCTGAAGAGGTCCAGAAGAGGCTCCAAAGTCTTCATCCTATCCGGGAAGAAGAGGCGATCCGGACCGGCAACCATCTTGATCCAAGCGGCATCTTCTATCTCCATCCGATGAGGAACGGCTCCATCGTGAAGACCTCCAGCGCGGATCAATCTTCTCCTTCCGACGTCCAACTGAAGAATGAAGGTTCCTTTAAGGGACGTCATCCAAGATGGCGTCCCTCGAATTCCGATTGGCTGATAGGATTCTATCAGCCAATCGGAATTAAGGTAGGAAAATTCTGATTGGCTGATGGAATCAGCCAATCAGAATCAAGTTCAATCCGATTGGCTGATCCGATCAGCCAATCAGATTGAGCTTGCATTCTATTGGCTGATCGGAACAGCCAATAGAATGCGAGCTCAATCTGATTGGCTGATTGGATCAGCCAATCGGATTGAACTTGATTCTGATTGGCTGATTCCATCAGCCAATCAGAATTTTCCTACCTTAATTCCGATTGGCTGATAGAATCCTATCAGCCAATCGGAATTCGAGGGACGCCATCTTGGATGACGTCCCTTAAAGGAACCTTCATTCTTCAGTTGGACGTCGGAAGGAGAAGATTGATCCGCGCTGGAGGTCTTCACGATGGAGCCGTTCCTCATCGGATGAAGATAGAAGATGCCGCTTGGATCAAGATGGTTGCCGGTCCGATCGCCTCTTCTTCCCGGATAGGATGAAGACTTTGGAGCCTCTTCTGGACCTCTTCAGCCGCCGGATTATGGATCGCCAGCCCCCGCTTGGGCTTCGATGAAGATTTTGGAGCCAGGACGGATCGGTGTGATACCCGGCGAGGTGAAGATAAGGTAGGAAGATCTTCAGGGGCTTAGTGTTAGGTTTATTTAAGGGGGGTTTGGGTTAGATTAGGGGTATGTGGGTGGTGGGTTTTAATGTTGGGGGGGGTATTGTATGTGTTTTTTTTACAGGCAAAAGAGCTGAATTCTTTGGGGCATGCCCCACAAAAGGTCCTTTTAAGGACTGGCAAGGTAAAAGAGCTTTGAACTTTTTTAATTTAGAATAGGGTAGGGCATTTTTTTTTATTTTGGGGGGCTTTGTTATTTTATTAGGGGGCTTAGAGTAGGTGTAATTAGTTTAAAATTGTTGTAAGATTTTTCTTATGTTTGTAAATATTTTTTTATTTTTTGTAACTTATTTCTTTTTTATTTTTTGTACTTTAGTTAGTTTATTTAAATGTATTTATTTGTAGGTATTGTATTTAATTAATTTATTGATAGTGTAGTGTTAGGTTTAATTGTAGGTAATTGGAGGTATTTTATTTAATTAATTTATTGATAGTGTACTGTTAGGTTTAATTGTAACTTAGGTTAGGATTTATTTTACAGGTAATTTTGTAATTATTTTAACTAGGTAACTATTAAATAGTTATTAACTATTTAATAGCTATTGTACCTGGTTAAAATAATTACAAAGTTACCTGTAAAATAAATATAAATCCTAAAATAGCTACAATATAATTATAATTTATATTGTAGCTATATTAGGGTTTATTTTACAGGTAAGTATTTAGCTTTAAATAGGAATAATTTATTTAATAATAGTTAATTTATTTCGTTAGATTTAAATTATATTTAAGTTAGGGGGGTGTTAGGGTTAGGGTTAGAATTAGCTTTAGGGGTTAAAAAAATTATTAGAATAGCGGTGAGCTCCGGTCGGCAGATTAGGGGTTAATGCTTGAAGTTAGGTGTCGGCGATGTTAGGGAGGGCAGATTAGGGGTTAATACTATTTATTATAGGGTTATTGAGGTGGGAGTGAGGCGGATTAGGGGTTAATAACTTTATTATAATAGCGGCGCGGCCCGGTCGGCAGATTAGGGATTAATAAGTGTAGGCAGGTGGAGGCGACGTTGTGGGGGGCAGATTAGGGGTTAATAAATATAATATAGGGGTCGGCGGTGTTAGGGGCAGCAGATTAGGGGTACATAGCTATAATGTAGCTTGCCGTGGTGTACGGAGCGGCAGATTAGGGGTTAATAATAATATGCAGGGGTCAGCGATAGCGGGGGCGGCAGATTAGGGGTTAATAAGTGTAAGGTTAGGGGTGTTTTGACTCGGGGTACATGTTAGGGTGTTAGGTACAGACTTAGGAAGGGTTTCCGCATAGCAAACAATGGGGCTGCGTTAGGAGCTGAACGCTGCTTTTTTGCAGGTGTTAGGTTTTTTTTCAGCTCAAACAGCCCCATTGTTTTCTATGGGGGAATCGTGCAGTAGCACGTTTTTGAAGCTGGCCGCGTCCGTAAGCACCGCTGGTATCGAGAGTTGCAGTGGCGTTAAATTATGCTCTACGCTCCTTTTTTGGAGCCTAACGCAGCCATTCTGTGAACTCTAAATACCAGCGGTATTTAAAAGGTGCGGCCAGAAAAAAGCATGCGTGCAGAATTATATAACATTATTTTTAAAGTTTACTGACACTTTAATTTTCTGAATGCTAATGGCTACCATGAGCCACATGTAATGGCTGGTTATTTATCACGCTTCTGTTAACGGGCGAATTTGCCCGTTTACGGGTATGCAATAAATTAGTGCTCCACTTGTAATCTAGCCCTTAATAGGTTAATCATTCTTATTTGATCAGCTGTACTTTATTGGAAGAAGAAAGATAATGATAACCTTAAAAATAACATATTAAATAGTTTAATTTAGGTCACACTTAGGTCCTTGTGCAGATCTATTTCACTCCAAACAATCTTCTATTCATTGTTCTACTTAAAACTTAGTCTGGCTTAATTCTGTGTACATAGATTTGCACGGGAACAATGTCATTAACCCCTTAGTGAGCAAACCGATTTTCAATTTTCTTACTTTTAAGGACCAGGGCTATTTTTACATGTCTGCTGTGTTTGTGTTTAGCTGTAATTTTCCTCTTACTCATTTACTGTACCCTCACATATTATATACCGTGTTTCTCGCCATTAAATGGACTTTCTAAAGATCCCATTATTTTTATCATATCTTATAATTTACTATAAAAAAATGATAAAATATGATGAAAAAAATGGAAAAAAAATACACTTTTTCTAACTTTGACCCCCAAAATCTGTTACACATCTACAACCACCAAAAAACACCCATGCTAAATAATTTCTAAATTTTGTCCTGAGTTTGGAAATACCCAATGTTTACCTGGTCTTTGCTTTTTTTTGCAAGTTATAGGGCAATAAGTACAAGTAGCACTTTGCTATTTCCAACCCATTTTTCTTCTTCAAAATGAGCGATAGTTACATTATAACACTATCTGTCAGGGATCCCTGAATATCCCTTGACATGTATATATTTCTTTTTTAAGACCCGATGAGTCCACGGATCATCTTAATTACTAATGGGATATTCACCTCCTGGTCAGCAGGAGGAGGCAAAGAGCACCACAGCAGAGCTGTTAAATAGCTCCTCCCTTCCCTCCCACCCCAGTCATTCTCTTTGCCTACGTTAGTGATAGGAAGAGGTAAAGTGAGGTGTTAGAAAAGATTCTTCAATCAAGAGTTTATTATTTTTAAAGTAGTGCAAGATTATGCTGCTCTGTTCTAGGGTGTAGCCGTAGTCCATATCAGTCTCTTCAGTAGAGCTTTTGGTGGCTTTAGAGCAATAGGAACTTGTGGGACATAATTATCACTGCACCTCCCATATTCTGCTGCCCTGACCCTGAAAACCTGAGGGATTTTTACTCAGGAATTTCGTTTATTTACAGGTCCATGGGAGGGAGAGGACCGCTTAAACCTGGGAACTGCCTTGCTGCCAGGCAGAAGATGAGGTAAGTGCTGACTTTATTCTGGGGATATAGGTCTCCTCTTATGGAACCTCATTTAAATTTGAATCAGATTCTCCTAGTTTATGAGGAGACATCATGGCAATTAGGAAGCAGACATGGCATGTGTCAGATTTTATATTTGAACCTGAAATAGACAGTTTTAACTGTAACTTTTCAGTCTGGGCTCATGCTCCCGGTGGCTATCCTTAAAATCAATGGCGACGGGGGATCACTTATTGAGTTTTTTGTTTTTTTTGTCTATGGACAATACGAGGATGTGCGGTTTTTTAACACTATAAGAGCAACTGTTTTTTTCTGGTATTTTGCTCCCGGTGCCTATACTTAAATCAATGGCAACCGGGTAATAACTTGTGAACGCCCACGAGGGGCAGAGCTTGATAATGTCGCCAAATGTGTTCTCTCCTCCTTCCCAACACTTCACAATCTATCTGAAGGAGCGGGGAATCTTGATGTGGGTGCGCCTTTGTAGAATTAGCTGCGGCTATTTATACTGTCCTCCTAGCCCTTCCGGTTTAGGAAGGATTGGTGTAATTGTTGTCTGAATTTTACTTTTGTGCTTATGACAAGCGCTATGACTAGATCAGGCTGTCTGATACCTCAGCTGAGTCAGGTTGCGGGGTTGAGGGGGTTGGAAAGTTTGAAATTCCTTGTATGTTTTCAGACATTTCTAGCCTCCAGTAAAGTAAACAAATATCACTTTAACATTTAAAGAGATAGTGACATTTGTTATTTTAACAAAAGATTCAGTCTTATTTAATTTTTTTGGCTTTATGGGAGTCAGATTGGCTTACCTCATTTAAGTGAAGAGGTTCCACTTTAACATTTAAAGAGACAGTGACATTTGTTATTTTAACAAAAGATTAAGTCTTATTTAATTATTCTGTCATATGTCAGTCAGATTGGTTCACCTCATTTAAGTGAAGAGGTTACACTTTAATATTTAAAGAGACAGTACTGTTTGTCTTATTAACAAAGGATTACGTCTCATTTAATTATTCTGCCGTTTTTGCGCAAGACATCACTTCATTAAGGGTTATAGCGATCTCTATACACAATAACATAACATTTATTTTAAGTTCATTTTTAATAAAATAAACAAAGTCTGGAATGTATTGAGTCTGATGACCAGATGACACATCAGCAAGATTAAGCTGAGGTGTAGATAGGTCCTGTAATGTTTGCGTGCTAAGTTACCTTTTTTCTGCACACAAAGATGTAAAAGTTACCTTTTGAAAATTTAAAGAGACGTTAACATTTTTTATGTATTAATATTTGTTAAATAATTCCAGCTGTTTATCTGTGTAATTCATCCTTTGTGAACACTGCCTAGTAGCCTAGTGACATGGGTCAAGATATGTCACAAATTCTCCTTAGGTGTCCCTAAAAATGTATGGCCCTCATGCAGTGCTTTGCATTTCTTCTCTAACTCCACTTGGAGTTAAGTTGTATTATTGCATGATATTTTTTTTCCATGTTCTAGGGAAAAAAGTGCAAGAGGTCATATTCTCTCTGAATTATGTTATTGATCCAGTTATAGCTTTCATGAATGTTTCTTCCCTGTGAGGAAGATACTTCGGTTGTATCGCATAGGGAATTTTCAGTCTCTGATGAGTTAATTCCTTTCTCTGATACTAGGTTTTTTCCCCTTCATTTAGGTCAGTTCCTCTATTGGAGAGATTGTCTACTTAAAGGAGGTTTCTCTTGTTAAGTGTATGCAGTTCACGGATCAGCCATTACTTGTGGGATATTCTCCTTCCCAACAGGAAGTTGCAAGAGGATCACCCACAGCAGAGCTGCTATATAGCTCCTCCCCTAACTGCCATATCCAGTCATTCTCTTGCAACTCTCAACAAAGATGGAGAAAGTAAGAGGAGAGTGGTGTATTATAGTTAGTTTTTTTCTTCAATCAAAAGTTTATTATTTTTAAATGGTACCGGAGTGTACTATTTCATCTCAGGCAGCATTTAGAAGAAGAATCTGCCTGCGTTTTCTATGATCTTAGCAGAAGTAACTAAGATCCACTGCCGTTCTAACATATGTCTGAGGGGTGAGGTAACTTCAGAGGGGGAATGGCGTGCAGGTTATCCTGCAATAAGGTATGTGCAGTTAAAATTTTTCTAGGGATGGAATTTGCTAGAAAATGCTGCTGATACCGGATTAATGTAAGTTAAGCCTAACTACAGTGATTTAATAGCAACTGGTATCAGGCTTATTACCAGAGATACATACTCTTATAAAAGTGCAATATAAAACGTTTGCTGGCATGTTTAATCGTTTTTATATATGCTTGGTGATAGAACTTATTGGGGCCTAGTTTTTATCCACATGGCTGGCTTGATTTTTGCCTAGAAACAGTTAACTGAGGCTTTCCACTGTTGTAATATGAGTGGGAGGGGCCTATTTTAGCGCTTTTCTGCGCAGCTAAAATTACAGACAGAGACATTCAGTTTGCCTCAGCAGTTCCCTGCATGATATAGGACATCTCTGAAGGGCTAAAAAGGCTTAAAAAGTCGTGTTTGAGGAAGGTAACGGCCACAGGAGAGCTGTGGCAGTTGTTGTGACTGTTTTTAAAAACGTTTTTTTTCATTGTTATTCCGTTTTTGGTATTAAGGGGTTAATCATCCATTTGCATGTGGGTGCAATGCTCTGCTAACTTGTTACATACACTGTAAAAATTTCGTTAGTGTAACTTCCTTTTTTCACTGTTATTTCAAATTTTGACAAAATTTGTTTTTCTTAAAGGGGCAGTAACGTTTTTTATATTGCTTGTTAACTTGGTTTAAAGTGTTTTCCAAGCTTGCTAGTCTCATTGCTAGTCTGTACAAACATGTCTGACACAGAGGAAACTACTTGTTCATTATGTTTAAAAGCCATGGTGGAGCCCCATAGGAGAATGCGTACTAACTGTATTGATTTCACCTTAAACAGTAAAGATCAGTCTTTATCTATAAAAGAATTGTCACCAGAGGGTTCTGTCGAGGGGGAAGTAATGCCGACTAACTCTCCCCACGTGTCGGACCCTTTGCCTCCCGCTCAAGGGACGCACGCTAATATGGCGCCAAGTACATCAGGGACGCCCATAGCGATTACTTTGCAGGACATGATGCCTGAATTTAGGGGCAAGCGCGATAGCTCTGGGGTTAGACGAGATACAGAGCGCGTAGATGCTGTATTAGCCATGTCTGATACTGCGTCACAATATGCAGAACCTGAGGACGGAGAGCTTCAGTCTGTGGGTGACATCTCTGACTCGGGGAAACCTGATTTAGATATTTCTAATTTTAAATTTAAGCTTGAGAACCTCCGTGCATTGCTTGGGGAGGTGTTAGCTGCTCTGAATGACTGTGACACAATTGCAGTGCCAGAGAAATTGTGTAGACTGGATAAATACTATGCAGTGCCGGTGTGTACTGACGTTTTTCCAATACCTAAAAGGTTTACAGAAATCATTAATAAGGAGTGGGATAGACCCGGTGTGCCGTTTTCCCCCCTCCTATTTTTAGAAAAATGTTTCCAATAGACGCCACTACACGGGACTTATGGCAGACGGTCCCTAAGGTGGAGGGAGCAGTTTCTATTTTAGCAAAGCGTACCACTATCCCGGTTGAGGACAGTTGTGCTTTTTCAGATCCAATGGATACAAAATTAGAGGGTTTCCTTAAGAAAATGTTTATTCAACAAGGTTTTATTTTACAGCCCCTTGCATGCATTGCGCCTGTCACTGCTGCGGCGGCATTCTGGTTTGAGGCCCTGGAAGAGGCCATCCATACAGCTCCATTGACTGAAATCATTGACAAGTTTAGAACACTTAAGCTAGCTAACTCATTTATTTCTGATGCCATTGTTCATTTGACTAAACTAACGGCTAAGAATTCCGGATTCGCCATCCAGGCGCGTAGGGCGCTATGGCTTAAATCCTGGTCAGCTGACGTGACTTCAAAGTCTAAATTACTCAACATTCCTTTCAAGGGGCAGACCTTATTCGGGCCTGGTTTGAAAGAAATTATTGCTGACATTACTGGAGGTAAGGGTCATACCCTTCCTCAGGACAGGGCCAAATCAAGGGCCAAACAGTCTAATTTTCGTGCCTTTCGAAATTTCAAGGCAGGTGCAGCATAAACTTCCTCTGCTTCAAAACAAGAGGGAACTTTTGCTCAATCCAAGCAGGCCTGGAAATCTAACCAGTCCTGGAACAAGGGCAAGCAGGCCAGAAAGCCTGCTGCTGCCTCCAAGACAGCATGAAGGAACGGCCCCCTATCCGATAACGGATCTAGTAGGGGGCAGACTTTCTCTCTTCGCCCAGGCGTGGGCAAGAGATGTTCAGGATCCCTGGGCGTTGGAGATCATATCTCAGGGATATCTTCTGGACTTCAAAGCTTCTCCTCCACAAGGGAGATTTCACCTTTCAAGATTATCTGCAAACCAGATAAAGAAAGAGGCATTCCTACGCTGCGTGCAAGACCTTCTAGTATTGGGAGTGATCCATCCAGTTCCGCAGACGGAACAAGGACAGGGTTTTTACTCAAATCTGTTCCCAAAAAAGAGGGAACCTTCAGACCAATTTTGGATCTAAAGATCTTAAACAAATTCCTCAGAGTTCCATCATTCAAGATGGAAACTATTCGGACCATCTTACCCATGATCCAAGAGGGTCAGTACATGACCACAGTGGACTTAAAGGATGCCTACCTTCACATTCCGATTCACAAGAATCATCATCGGTTCCTAAGGTTTGCCTTTCTAGACAGGCATTACCAATTTGTAGCTGTTCCCTTCGGGTTGGCTACAGCCCCGAGAATTTTTACAAAGGTTCTGGGCTCCCTTCTGGCGGTTCTAAGACCGCGAGGCATAGCTGTGGCTCCTTATCTAGACGACATCCTGATACAGGCGTCAAGCTTTCAAATTGCCAAGTCTCATACAGAGATAGTTCTGGCATTTCTGAGGTCGCATGGGTGGAAAGTGAATTAAGAAAAGAGTTCTCTATCTCCTCTCACAAGGGTTTCTTTCCAAGGGACTCTTATAGATTCTGTAGAAATGAAAATTTACCTGACGGAGTCCAGGTTATCAAAACTTCTAAATGCTTGCCGTGTTCTTCACTCCATTCCGCGCCCTACGGTGGCTCAGTGCATGGAAGTAATCGGCTTAATGGTAGCGGCAATGGACATAGTGCCATTTGCGCGCCTGCATCTCAGACCGCTGCAATTATGCATGCTCCGTCAGTGGAATGGGGATTACACAGATTTGTCCCCTCTACTAAATCTGGATCAGGAAACCAGAGATTCTCTTCTCTGCTGGTTATCTCGGGTCCACCTGTCCAAGGGTATGACCTTTCGCAGACCGGATTGGACGATTGTTACAACAGATGCCAGCCTTCTAGGTTGGGGTGCAGTCTGGAACTCCCTGAAGGCTCAGGGTCCATGGACTTAGGAGGAGAAACTCCTCCCAATAAATATTCTGGAGTTAAGAGCAATATTCAATGCTCTTCTAGCTTGGCCTCAGTTAGCAACACTTAGGTTCATCAGATTTCAGTCGGACAACATCACGACTGTGGCTTACATCAACCATCAAGGGGGAACCAGGAGTTCCCTAGCGATGTGAGAAGTCTCCAAGATAATTCGCTGGGCAGAGACTCACTCTTGCCACCTATCAGCGATCCATATCCCGGGCGTAGAGAACTGGGAGGCGGATTTTCTAAGTCGTCAGACTTTTCATCCGGGGGAGTGGGAGCTCCATCCGGAGGTGTTTGCTCAATTGGTCCATCGTTGGGGCAAACCAGAACTGGATCTCATGGCGTCCCGCCAGAACGCCAAGCTTCCTTGTTACGGATCCAGGTCCAGGGACCCAGAAGCGACGCTGATAGATGCTCTAGCAGCTCCTTGGTTCTTCAACCTGGCTTATGTGTTTCCACCGTTTCCTCTGCTCCCTCGACTGATTGCCAAAATCAGACAGGAGAGAGCTTCAGTGATTCTGATAGCGCCTGCGTGGCCACGCAGGACCTGGTATGCAGATCTGGTGGACATGTCATCCTTTCCACCATGGACTCTGCCTCTGAGACAAGACCTCCTAATACAAGGTCCTTTCAATCATCCGAATTTAATTTCTCTGAGACTGACTGCATGGAGATTGAACGCTTGATCCTATCAAAGCGTGGCTTCTCAGAGTCAGTCATTAATGCCTTAATACAGGCACGAAAGCCTGTCACCAGGAAAATCTACCACAAGATATGGCGTAAATATCTTCATTGGTGTGAATCCAAGAATTACTCATGGAGTAGGGTTAGGATTCCTAGGATATTGTCCTTTCTCCAAGAGGGTTTGGACAAAGGATTATCAGCTAGTTCTTTAAAGGGACAGATTTCTGCTCTGTCTATTCTTTTACACAAGCGTCTGGCAGAAGTTCCAGACGTTCAGGCATTTTGTCAGGCTTTAGTTAGGATTAAGCCTGTGTTTAAACCTGTTGCTCCTCCATGGAGCTTAAACTTGGTTCTTAAGGTTCTTCAAGGGATTCTGTTTGAACCCCTTCATTCTATTGATATCAAACTTTTTTCATGGAAAGTTCTTTTTCTGATGGCTATTTCCTCGGCTCGAAGAGTCTCAGAGTTATCTGCCTTACATTGTGATTCTCCTTATCTGATCTTTCATTCAGATAAATTAGTTCTGCGTACAAAACCTGGGTTTTTACCCAAGGTGGTTTCTAACAAGAATATCAATCAAGAGATTGTTGTTCCATCATTGTGTCCTAATCCTTCTTCAAAGAAGGAACGTCTTTTGCATAATCTAGACGTAGTCCGTGCCTTGAAGTTTTTCTTATGGGCTACTAAAGATTTTCGTCAAACATCTAACCTGTTTGTTGTTTACTCTTAGCCTATGAGACTGCTGGACAGCAGCCCCCTGAAAGGATTACAGCTCATTCTACTAGAGCTGTGGCTTCAACCTGGGCCTTTAAAAATGAGGCTTCTGTTGAACAGATTTGCAAGGCTGCGACTTGGTCTTTGCTTCATACCTTTTCAAAATTTTACAAATTGGACACTTTTGCTTCTTCAGAGGCTGTTTTTGGGAGAAAGGTTCTACAGGCAGTGGTTCCTTCCGTTTAAGTTCCTGCCTTGTCCCTCCCATCATCCGTGTACTTTAGCTTTGGTATTGGTATTCCACAAGTAATGGATGATCCGTGGACTGGATACACTTAACAAGAGAAAACATAATTTATGCTTACCTGATAAATGTATTTCTCTTGTAGTGTATCCAGTCCACGGCCCGCCCTGTCATTTTAAGGCAGGTCTAAATTTCAATTAAACTACAGTCACCACTGCACCCTATGGTTTCTCCTTTCTCGGCTTGTTTCTGTCGAATGACTGGATATGGCAGCTAGGGGAGGAGCTATATAGCAGCTCTGCTGTGGGTGATCCTCTTGCAACTTCCTGTTGGGAAGGAGAATATCCCACAAGTAATGGATGATCCGTGGACTGGATACACTACAAGAGAAATAAATTTATCAGGTAAGCATAAATTATGTTTTTTAGCTTCTTTGGGTGTTCCTGACACCAGTAGGCTATATCAATTTTGTAATGTGCCCTTCATGGTAGAAGTACTTTCTGTACCAGATTGGGCTATAGAGTTACTCCCTTTGTCTCTTTATTTTAGAAGATACTTAGGGAGATTAAGAATTTACACGCTATCCAAGGGGGCTTGTGTCCTTTCAATGCATTGACAGAGAGGCATATCTTTAGAGATGCTTTTCACAGAAGGATTGTAGTTCCTTCAGGAATCCAATGGTTAAGAGTCAGAGTGGGGAGATATATCAGTGGTAGCCCATTTGACTGCAAATCAAGGGGTCCCTGGTCCAGATCCAGGGGACCTCTTTGCTGGTATTTTTTAGTATTTACGTTATCTACAGTACACTGCTCTCGGCAGCCAGCTGTTGTAACCTGATGGCTAGGTTAGCTGTCTAGCAAGTGAAAGGTTTGCTGTTTGAAACCAGCTGCGGCTATTTCAGGAATATGCTTCTTTCTATTCAGAAGAGTATAAAGGATGTATGATATGATTTAGTTTTTTTCCAGATTTCTGGTAAAATCCTTCCACTCTTTTTCACTGAGTGGAAACAGTTTAAGTCTTTCTGGAAACCTTATCCGGTCCAGAATAAAAAAGTAAATAAATAAATTAAAAAAAAGAGCTTGCTGTTGTATTTTTGACAGCATGAGAGGCGTACACCTGATCCGTAAGGAGGCAGTTTCTCCTTTTTGTCCATCTGATTTGGTTCATGATCCCTGGGTGGTGTACATTGTGCCTCAGGGATACATATTAAAGTTCCTGTCTCAAGATTATTGGCAGAGATGTCCTATCTGGACAACATCCTAACCAGGGCTTTCCTTACAACTAGTAAGATTCCACCATTACAGACTCCTTTTCAATGAATATTTTCTTGATAGAAGTCAAGAAATCAAGTTTTTTCTATACTTGTCTAGTCTTTCGGTCCACTTTTTGGCCATCAGTGGATAGATGCATGTAGTTAATTGGTCTGATGGTGGCCAATTGACCTTCTGATTCTGGGGCCCTTTCTTCACCCAAATCTAGTTTCTCTGATGCGGACTGCTTGGAGATTGAACACCTAGTTTTATCCAAGCAGGGATTTTCTGTTTTGGTCACAGAGACCATGATTTAGGCTTGTAAACCTGTGACTAGAAGGATTTACCATAAGATTTGACGTAAATCTCTCTTTTGCTGAGAATTCAAGGGCTACTCAGGGAGTATAGTTAGAATTCCTAGAATTTGGTCCTTTCTCCAAGAGGGTTTGGAGTAGGGTTTATTTTGTTACAAAAACGTCTGAAGGATGTCCCAGATGTACAATCTTTTTGTCAGGCCTTGGTCAGAATCAGGCCTGTGTTCAAACCAGTTACTCCTCCATGGAGTTTTAACTTAGTTCTCAGAGTTCTTCAGGGCTCTGTTTGAATCTATGCATTCCTTAGATATTACATTTTTATCTTGGAAAGTTTTATTTCTTCTGCTCGGAGAGTGTCAGGGCTCTCGACATTGCAGTATGAGTCTCCTTATCTCTCTCAGATAAGGTAGTTTTACGTACTAAACTAGGATTTCTTCCTAAGGTTGTTTCTGTTCGGAACATTCATCAGGAGATTGTTCTTTTCTTGTGTCCTAATCCTTCTTTTTAGAAGAAAGGAATTCTACACATTTTGGACGTGGTCCGTGCTATAACGTTTTTCCTACAGAAAGATTTTTGTCAGTTTTCTTCTTTGTTTGCTATGAAGTAGCTATGGCTACTTCTCTTTCTTTTTGGCGGCAGAGTATCATTTATTATGCATCTGAGTCTGATGGACAGCAGCCTCCCGAAATAGTGATGACTCCTTCCATGGGGGCTGTTGTTTCCTCATGGGCATTCAGAAATTAAGCTTCTGTGGAAGAGGTTTGCAAGGCTGCAACGTGATCTTCTCTTCACACTTTTCGAAGTCTTACAAATTTGACACTTTTGCCTCGGCTGAGGCCACTTTTGGGAGAAAGGTTCTTCAAGCAGTGGTGCCTTCTGTTTAGGTTTCCTGTCTTGTCCCTCCCGTATCATCTGTGTAGCTTGAGTATTGGATCCTATTAGTAATTAAGATGATCCGTGGACTTATTGTGTCTTAAAAAAGAAAAGGAAATTTATGCTTACCTGATAAATTTATTTCTTTTTTGACACGATGAGTCCACGGCCTGCCCTGTTCTTCTAAGACAGATTATGAGTTATGGTAAACTTCAGACACCTCTGCACCTTGGCTTTTCCTTTCTCTTCCCAACTTCGGTCGAATGACTGGAGTGGGAGGGAAGGGAGGAGCTATTTAACAGCTCTGCTGTGGTGCTCTGTGCCTTCTCCTGCTGACCAAGAGGTGAATATCCCATTAGTAATTAAGATGATCCGTGTCAATAAAGAAATAAACTTATCAGGTAAGCATAAATGTCCTTTTTTTTGTTTAGTAGACAGCCCAAAGTATTGATCTAGGTCCATTTTGATATATTTCATGTCACAATTTCAGTGCCAAATGCAATCAAATAATAAAAAAAAAATTGTTAACTTTTTCACAAACTTTTTCACAAACTTTTTCACAAACATTAGGTTTCTCATTGAAATTATTTACAAACAGCTTGTGCAATTATGGCACAAATGATTGTAAATGCTTCTCTGGGATCCCCTTTGTTCAGAAATAGCAGCATTGCTTTTTGGTAATTAGAAGGACGCTAAATGCACACATGTGTTATGCCCAGTAGTGAAGGTTTTAATTAGGTAGCTTGTAGGGTTAATTTTAGCTTTAGTGTAGAGATCAGCCTCCCACCTGACACATCCCACCCCCTGATACCTCCCTGACCCCCCTCAAACAGCTCTCTTCCCTCCCCCCACCTCACAATTGTCTCCGCCATCTTAAGTACTGGCAGAAAGTCAGCCAGTACTAAAATAAAAGGAATTTTATTTTTTAGATTTATTCTGCAGTGATGGATCTCCCCTTAGCCCCCAACCTCCCTGACCCCCCCATACAGCTCTCTAACCCTCCCCCCTCTACCTATTTTCCACCATCTTGGGTACTGGCACCTGTCTCCCAGTACCCAATTTGCTCAAAAACAGTGGCTTTTTTATGCTAAAAAAACAAAACCCAATTTTCTGTAGTGTAGTTGCCCTCCTCCCCCTCCCAGATCCCTTTACAGAAATTTATTTTCCTCTCCCAACATTTATTTCCATCTCCCTCCCTCTCTGAACTTAATGCAGCGTGCTCACCCCCGCACGCTCCCGCTCACTTGCGTACACTGCAGGGACAGGATCCGGAAGTCCCTCCAGCGATGGGCCGCCCATCCGCCTCCCTGCTACGGCTCCCACCCACTAATGATCGGCACCATCGCTGGCCGATGCAGAGAGGTTCACAAAGTGACTCTCTGCATTGGAGGCTAAAAAAAGGGTAATGCAGGATGCCTCAATATGGAGGCATCACTACAATACCCTGAAAGCGATCACAATCGCTTCCAGCGCTTGAAACCCCAGAGGACGTGACAGGCACGTCCTTGGTCATTATCTGACACTTTTAGATTAGAGTCGGCCTTCAAGGTCTAAGAAATTATATGAACTTCTTAGGTTTAGCTTTCAACTAAGAATACCAAGAGAACAAAGCAAAATTAAAAGTAAATTGGAAAGTTGTTTAAAATTACATGCCCTATTTGAAACATGAAAGTTTTTTTTGGACTTGACTGTCCCTTTAATATTGTTTCTGGCCATTTTGAAAAGGCCACAAGCTCAGTCCACTGATGACATCACAATCTGGGCTACATCTAGGCACTCTGCTGAATAGCATTGACAATTTGTTGAATCCAACTAGTGAGCCTTTGTAATTGGACACCATATGCAGCCCAGATCATGATGTCATCAGTGGGCAGAGCTTTGCAGCTATTTCAAAGTCACCAGAAAGAATAATCATTTTAAAATAACCTTTTTACCATTCCTACTGCATGATATAGAAAAGGTGCAGGAGGCTATTTGCAGCTTAATTTAAGGTAAGACTTTAAGATGATTAAGGTATAGACTATCCCTTTAATTTATCAAAAACATTAAACATTACAACCATGAATATACAGCATTGGGCTTAAAAACTAATCTATATTTCAGGATGAATAATCTTTACATTATAATGTATCTTAAATAGACACTATCTTTCCTCAGATAGCATATTTAAATAAATAAAATCCTATTTAATTAAAAAAAAAATCTGATTTACATAAAAAATGTTTTTAAATGATTTTTATCCACCCTGATACCAACAAAACAAAGTAAATTTGATAATTGTTTTAATTTTAAAAGATCCTTAAAATGACATACTCTATCTGAACCATGGATGGTTTTTACTTTTACTTTTTTTTCAATAGCAAATATTAAGGTGTGGATATCTCACATCCCAGTGTAAGTAGGTAAATGCTGTTATCTATGTGAGTTGTTTCATTTTTATTTCACAGTGCTTGTTATTTGCATATTGGGATTTACAGTGCAATATCCGGCTTGACAAAAATATGAAACAAAATAATATGTTTCCCGGATGTAAAAGTATATGGTAAAAAGTAATAAAATATATCTGAATATATTGACAAATAGATTACTTTTCACAACCATCAGTTCTATACAAGATTAACAAATGGCATAATCTGAAAACGGGAAAAGTAATTAAATGAATGATGAGTTTATCATTAAATTACATAAAGGTAAATAACTTTCGGCTAGATTACGAGTTTTGCGTTATGAGGGGTGCGGTGCTAACTTGCACGTTATTGTTACCGCTCACTTTCCTACAGCGCTGGTATTATAGGTTTTCATAAACCCGGCGTTAAAAGACAAGAGTGTAGAGCAAAATTGTGCTCCATACTGCACTCCAATACCAGTGCTGCTTAAGTCAGCGGTGAGCTGGTTGTACGTGCTCGTGCACGATTTCCCGATAGACATCAATGGGGAGAGCCGGCTGAAAAAAAACGCCTAACACCTGCAATAAAGCAACGTAAAGCTCCTTAACACAGCCACATTGATTCCTATGGGGAAACTAAATTTATGTTTACATCTAACACCCTAACATGATCCCCGAGTCTAAACACCCCTAATCTTACACTTAATAACCCCTAATCTGCCGCCCCAACATCGCTGACACCTACATTATACTTATTAACCCCTAATCTGCTGCCCCAACATTGCTGCCACCTACATTATATTTATTAACCCCTAATCTCCCACCCCCAATGTCGCCGCAACCTACCTACACTTATTAACCCCTAATCTGCTGCCCCAACGTCACCGCCACTATACTAAATTTATTAACCCCTAAACCTAAGTCTAACCCTAACACCCCCTAACTTAAATATAATTAAAATAAATCTAAAGAAAACCTGCTATTAATAACTAAATAATTCCTATTTAAAACTAAATACTTACCTATAAAATAAACCCTAAGCTAGCTACAGTATAACTAATAGTTACATTGTATCTAGCTTAGGTTTTATTTTTATTTTACAGGCAAGTTTGTATTTATTTTAACTAGGTAGAATATTTGCTAAATAGTTAATAACTATTTACTAACTACCTAGCTAAAATAAATACAAATTTACCTGTAAAATAAAACCTAACCTGTCTTACACTAACACCTAAGCTTACACTATAAAAATCAATCAATCAATTACCTAAATTAAATACAACTAACTAAATTAAATACAAATACCTAAATTACAAAAAACAAACACTAAATTACACAAAATATAAAACAAATTACAAGATATTTAAACTAATTACACCTAATCTAATAGCTCTATCAAAATAAAAAAATCCCCCCCCCCCAAAATAAAAAAAAAAGCCCTAGCCTAAACTAAACTACCAATAGCCTTTAAAAGGGCCTTTTGTGGGGCATTGCCTCAAAGAAATCAGCTCTTTTACCTGTAGAAAAAAAAATACAAACAACCCCCCCAACAGTAAAACCCACCAACCACACAACCAACCCCCCAAATAAAACCCTAATTAAAAAAACCTATGCTCCCCATTGCCCTGAAAAGGGCATTTGGATGGGCATTGCCCTTAAAAGGGCATTTAGCTCTATTGCTGTCCAAACCTTAATCTAAAACTAAAACCCACCCAATAAACCCTTAAAAAACCTAACACTAACCCCTGAAGATCCACTTAGTTTTGAAGAGCCGACATCCATCCTCAACGAAGCTGGGAGAAGTCTTCAACGAAGCGGCAAGAAGTCCTCAACAAAGCCAGGAGAAGCCTTCATCCAAGCCGGGAGAAGTGGTCCTCCAGATGGGCAGAAGTCTTCATCCAGACGGCATCTTCTATCTTCATCCATCCGGCGCGGAGCGGGTCCATCTTCAAGACATCCAGCGCGGAGCATCCTCTTCTTCCGACGACTACCCGACGAATGAAGGTTCCTTTAAGTGACGTCATCCAAGATGGCGTCTCTTAGATTCCGATTGGCTGATAGAATTCTATCAGCCAATCGGAATTAAGGTTGAAAAAATCCTATTGGCTGATGCAATCAGCCAATAGGATTGAACTTCAATCCTATTGGCTGATCCAATCAGCCAATAGGATTGAGCTCGCATTCTATTGGCTGTTCCAATCAGTGTTTGCGAGGCGGGAGTGTGGCGGTTTAGGGGTTACTATGTTTATTCTAGTGGCGGCGATGTCAAGAGCGGCAGATTAGGGGTTAATAATTTTATTTTAGTGTGTGTGATGCGGGAGGGCCTTGGTTTAGGGGTTAATAGGTAGTTTATGGGTGTTAGTATACTTTCTCCAACATAGGTGTGTCCGGTCCACGGCGTCATCCTTACTTGTGGGATATTCTCTTCCCCAACAGGAAATGGCAAAGAGCCCAGCAAAGCTGGTCACATGATCCCTCCTAGGCTCCGCCTACCCCAGTCATTCTCTTTGCCGTTGTACAGGCAACATCTCCACGGAGATGGCTTAGAGTTTTTTAGTGTTTAACTGTAGTTTTTATTATTCAATCAAGAGTTTGTTATTTTGAAATAGTGCTGGTATGTACTATTTACTCAGAAACAGAAAAGAGATGAAGATTTCTGTTTGTATGAGGAAAATGATTTTAGCAACCGTCACTAAAATCCATGGCTGTTCCACACAGGACTGTTGAGAGCAATTAACTTCAGTTGGGGGAACAGTGAGCAGTCTCTTGCTGCTTGAGGTATGACACATTCTAACAAGACGATGTAATGCTGGAAGCTGTCATTTTCCCTATGGGATCCGGTAAGCCATGTTTATTACGATCGTAAATAAGGGCTTCACAAGGGCTTATTAAGGCTGTAGACTTTTTCTGGGCTAAATCGATTCATTATTAACACATATTTAGCCTTGAGGAATCATTTTATTTGGATATTTTGATATAATAATATTGGCAGGCACTGTTTTAGACACCTTATTCTTTAGGGACTTTCCCAAAGCATAGGCAGAGCCTCATTTTCGCGCCGGTGTTGCGCACTTGTTTTTGAGAGGCATGGCATGCAGTCGCATGTGAGAGGAGCTCTGATACTTAGAAAAGACTTTCTGAAGGCGTCATTTGGTATCGTATTCCCCTTTGGGCTTGGTTGGGTCTCAGCAAAGCAGATACCAGGGACTGTAAAGGGGTTAAAGTTCAAAACGGCTCCGGTTCCGTTATTTTAAGGGTTAAAGCTTCCAAATTTGGTGTGCAATACTTTTAAGGCTTTAAGACACTGTGGTGAAAATTTGGTGAATTTTGAACAATTCCTTCATGTTTTTTCGCAATTGCAGTAATAAAGTGTGTTCAGTTTAAAATTTAAAGTGACAGTAACGGTTTTATTTTAAAACGTTTTTTGTACTTTGTTATCAAGTTTATGCCTGTTTAACATGTCTGAACTACCAGATAGACTGTGTTCTGAATGTGGGGAAGCCAGAATTCCTATTCATTTAAATAAATGTGATTTATGTGACAATGACAATGATGCCCAAGATGATTCCTCAAGTGAGGGGAGTAAGCATGGTACTGCATCATTCCCTCCTTCGTCTACACGAGTCTTGCCCACTCAGGAGGCCCCTAGTACATCTAGCGCGCCAATACTCCTTACTATGCAACAATTAACGGCTGTAATGGACAATTCTGTCAAAAACATTTTAGCCAAAATGAACACTTATCAGCGTAAGCGCGACTGCTCTGTTTTAGATACTGAAGAGCATGACGACGCTGATAATAATGTTTCTGAAGGGCCCCTAACCCAGTCTGATGGGGCCAGGGAGGTTTTGTCTGAGGGAGAAATTACTGATTCAGGGAACATTTCTCAACATGCTGAACCTGATGTGATTACATTTAAATTTAAGTTGGAACATCTCCGCATTCTGCTTAAGGAGGTATTATCCACTCTGGATGATTGTGACAAGTTGGTCATCCCAGAGAAACTATGTAAAATGGACAAGTTCCTAGAGGTGCCGGGGCTCCCAGAAGCTTTTCCTATACCCAAGCGGGTGGCGGACATTGTTAATAAAGAATGGGAAAGGCCCGGTATTCCTTTCGTCCCTCCCCCCATATTTAAAAAATTGTTTCCTATGGTCGACCCCAGAAAGGACTTATGGCAGACAGTCCCCAAGGTCGAGGGAGCGGTTTCCACTTTAAACAAACGCACCACTATACCCATAGAGGATAGTTGTGCTTTCAAAGATCCTATGGATAAAAAATTAGAAGGTTTGCTTAAAAAGATGTTTGTTCAGCAGGGTTACCTTCTACAACCAATTTCATGCGTTGTCCCTGTCGCTACAGCCGCATGTTTCTGGTTCGATGAGCTGATAAAGGCGGTCGATAGTGATTCTCCTCCTTATGAGGAGATTATGGACAGAATCAATGCTCTCAAATTGGCTAATTCTTTTACCCTAGACGCCACTTTGCAATTGGCTAGGTTAGCGGCTAAGAATTCTGGGTTTGCTATTGTGGCGCGCAGAGCGCTTTGGTTGAAATCTTGGTCGGCTGATGCGTCTTCCAAGAACAAGCTACTTAACATTCCTTTCAAGGGGAAAACGCTGTTTGGCCCTGACTTGAAAGAGATTATCTCTGATATCACTGGGGGTAAGGGCCACGCCCTTCCTCAGGATCGGCCTTTCAAGGCAAAAAATAAACCTAATTTTCGTCCCTTTCGTAGAAACGGACCAGCCCAAAGTGCTACGTCCTCTAAGCAAGAGGGTAATACTTCTCAAGCCAAGCCAGCTTGGAGACCAATGCAAGGCTGGAACAAGGGAAAGCAGGCCAAGAAACCTGCCACTGCTACCAAGACAGCATGAAATGTTGGCCCCCGATCCGGGACCGGATCTGGTGGGGGGCAGACTCTCTCTCTTCGCTCAGGCTTGGGCAAGAGATGTTCTGGATCCTTGGGCGCTAGAAATAGTCTCCCAAGGTTATCTTCTGGAATTCAAGGGGCTTCCCCCAAGGGGGAGGTTCCACAGGTCTCAGTTGTCTTCAGACCACATAAAAAGACAGGCATTCTTACATTGTGTAGAAGACCTGTTAAAAATGGGAGTGATTCATCCTGTTCCATTAAGAGAACAAGGGATGGGGTTCTACTCCAATCTGTTCATAGTTCCCAAAAAAGAGGGAACGTTCAGACCGATCTTAGATCTCAAGATCTTAAACAAGTTTCTCAGGGTTCCATCGTTCAAGATGGAAACCATTCGAACTATTCTTCCTTCCATCCAGGAAGGTCAATTCATGACCACGGTGGATTTAAAGGATGCGTATCTACATATTCCTATCCACAAGGAACATCATCGGTTCCTAAGGTTCGCATTCCTGGACAAGCATTACCAGTTCGTGGCGCTTCCTTTCGGATTAGCCACTGCTCCAAGGATTTTCACAAAGGTACTAGGGTCCCTTCTAGCTGTGCTAAGACCAAGGGGCATTGCTGTAGTACCTTATTTGGACGACATTCTGATTCAAGCGTCGTCCCTTCCTCAAGCAAAGGCTCACACGGACATAGTCCTGGCCTTTCTCAGATCTCACGGATGGAAAGTGAACGTGGAAAAGAGTTCTCTATCTCCGTCAACAAGGGTTCCCTTCTTGGGAACAATAATAGACTCCTTAGAAATGAGGATATTTCTGACAGAGGCCAGAAAAACAAAGCTTCTAGACTCTTGTCGGATACTTCATTCCGTTCCTCTTCCTTCCATAGCTCAGTGCATGGAAGTGATCGGGTTGATGGTAGCGGCAATGGACATAGTTCCTTTTGCGCGCATTCATCTAAGACCATTACAACTGTGCATGCTCAGTCAGTGGAATGGGGATTATACAGACTTGTCTCCGAAGATACAAGTAAATCAGAGGACCAGAGACTCACTCCGTTGGTGGCTGTCCCTGGACAACCTGTCACAAGGGATGACATTCCGCAGACCAGAGTGGGTCATTGTCACGACCGACGCCAGTCTGATGGGCTGGGGCGCGGTCTGGGGATCCCTGAAAGCTCAGGGTCTTTGGTCTCGGGAAGAATCTCTTCTACCGATAAATATTCTGGAACTGAGAGCGATATTCAATGCTCTCAAGGCTTGGCCTCAGCTTGCGAGGGCCAAGTTCATACGGTTTCAATCAGACAACATGACAACTGTTGCGTACATCAACCATCAGGGGGGAACAAGGAGTTCCCTAGCGATGGAAGAAGTGACCAAAATCATTCTATGGGCGGAGTCTCACTCCTGCCACCTGTCCGCTATCCACATCCCAGGAGTGGAAAATTGGGAAGCGGATTTTCTGAGTCGTCAGACATTGCATCCGGGGGAGTGGGAACTCCATCCGGAAATCTTTGCCCAAGTCACTCAGCTGTGGGGCATTCCAGACATGGATCTGATGGCCTCTCGTCAGAACTTCAAAGTTCCTTGCTACGGGTCCAGATCCAGGGATCCCAAGGCGGCTCTAGTGGATGCACTAGTAGCACCTTGGACCTTCAAACTAGCTTATGTGTTCCCGCCGTTTCCTCTCATCCCCAGGCTGGTAGCCAGGATCAATCAGGAGAGGGCGTCGGTGATCTTGATAGCTCCTGCGTGGCCACGCAGGACTTGGTATGCAGATCTGGTGAATATGTCATCGGCTCCACCTTGGAAGCTACCTTTGAGACGAGACCTTCTTGTTCAGGGTCCGTTCGAACATCCGAACCTGGTTTCACTCCAGCTGACTGCTTGGAGATTGAACGCTTGATCTTATCGAAGCGAGGGTTCTCAGATTCTGTTATCGATACTCTTGTTCAGGCCAGAAAGCCTGTAACTAGAAAGATTTACCACAAAATTTGGAAAAAATATATCTGTTGGTGTGAATCTAAAGGATTCCCTTGGGACAAGGTTAAGATTCCTAAGATTCTATCCTTCCTTCAAGAAGGATTGGAAAAAGGATTATCTGCAAGTTCCCTGAAGGGACAGATTTCTGCCTTGTCTGTGTTACTTCACAAAAAGCTGGCAGCTGTGCCAGATGTTCAAGCCTTTGTTCAGGCTCTGGTTAGAATTAAGCCTGTTTACAAACCTTTGACTCCTCCTTGGAGTCTCAATTTAGTTCTTTCAGTTCTTCAGGGGGTTCCGTTTGAACCCTTACATTCCGTTGATATTAAGTTATTATCTTGGAAAGTTTTGTTTTTAGTTGCAATTTCTTCTGCTAGAAGAGTTTCAGAATTATCTGCTCTGCAGTGTTCTCCTCCTTATCTGGTGTTCCATGCAGATAAGGTGGTTTTACGTACTAAACCTGGTTTTCTTCCAAAAGTTGTTTCTAACAAAAACATTAACCAGGAGATTATCGTACCTTCTCTGTGTCCGAAACCAGTTTCAAAGAAGGAACGTTTGTTGCACAATTTGGATGTTGTTCGCGCTCTAAAATTCTATTTAGAAGCTACAAAGGATTTTAGACAAACATCTTCCTTGTTTGTTGTTTATTCCGGTAAAAGGAGAGGTCAAAAAGCAACTTCTACCTCTCTCTCTTTTTGGATTAAAAGCATCATCAGATTGGCTTACGAGACTGCCGGACGGCAGCCTCCCGAAAGAATCACAGCTCATTCCACTAGGGCTGTGGCTTCCACATGGGCCTTCAAGAACGAGGCTTCTGTTGATCAGATATGTAGGGCAGCGACTTGGTCTTCACTGCACACTTTTACCAAATTTTACAAGTTTGATACTTTTGCTTCTTCTGAGGCTATTTTTGGGAGAAAGGTTTTGCAAACCGTGGTGCCTTCCATTTAGGTGACCTGATTTGTTCCCTCCCTTCATCCGTGTCCTAAAGCTTTGGTATTGGTTCCCACAAGTAAGGATGACGCCGTGGACCGGACACACCTATGTTGGAGAAAACAGAATTTATGTTTACCTGATAAATTGCTTTCTCCAACGGTGTGTCCGGTCCACGGCCCGCCCTGGTTTTTTTAATCAGGTCTGATAATTTATTTTCTTTAACTACAGTCACCACGGTACCATATGGTTTCTCCTATGCAAATATTCCTCCTTAACGTCGGTCGAATGACTGGGGTAGGCGGAGCCTAGGAGGGATCATGTGACCAGCTTTGCTGGGCTCTTTGCCATTTCCTGTTGGGGAAGAGAATATCCCACAAGTAAGGATGACGCCGTGGACCGGACACACCGTTGGAGAAAGCAATTTATCAGGTAAACATAAATTCTGTTTTTTAGCACTTAAGTTATGAGTTTTATGCAACAGCTCTGTAGTGTAAAAATCATAACTACTGACTTTTTGGCCTAAAAAAAAAAAAGCTTGTAATACCGGCGCAATGGAAGTCCCATTGAAAAAAGACTTTACGAAAATTGCATAAGTTAATTTGCGATACGGCTAAAAAAGTGTGTGGGACAGCTGTACCTACAAGACTCGTAATAGCAGCGTTAGTAAAAAAGCAGTGTTATGAGCCTTAACGCTGCTTTTTTACTCATAACGCGAAACTTGTAATCTAGCCGATTGTTTGATATTTACACAAAACAAGTTACTTATGAACAGAATAAAGATTGTAAATATCATACAGGTCTATGAATGGAGCACTTACTACTGAAGTGACAGTAAAGACAAAATTAAACTTTAATGCTTTAGATAGTGCATGCAATTTTAAACAAATTTTATATTTATTTTGTCTACTAATTTTATTTGTTCTTTTGGTATTGTTTGTTGAAGAGTTGTAGTGTTCTTCACAGGAAATGTTGCCAGACAAGTGGCATTATAAAGAAGCTGGGTGTGGGCAAGACTTTGCAGTAATATAACATTTTCTATTATTTATCAATGTTACGTTAAGCTATCCAAAGTGCAAATGAATTGCATAATTGAACATAAATTGGTTTAAAGATAATTTGTACAACAAACATGAGAAACAATTAATAGGACTGTGCATGTGTATTTAGCATTCTATGGCAGCAGTGTTTGCAAGAATGTTAAAGGAATAGTTTAGTCATAATTAAACTTTCATGATTCAGATAGAGCATGCAATTTAAAGCAACTTTCTAATTTACTCCTATTATCAAATTGTCTTTGTTTTTTTGCTATCTTTATTTGAAAAAGCAAGAATGTAAGAATAGGAGCCGGCCTTTTTTGGCTCAGAACCTGGGTAGCACTTTCTGATTGATGTCTAAATGTAGCCACCAATCAGCAAGTGCTACCCAGGTGCTAAACCAAAAATGTGCTGACTTCTAATTTTACATTCAATTAAAGATACCAAGAGAACAAAGAAAAATTGATAATAGGAGAAAATTAGAAAGTTGCTTTCTCTATCTGAATCGTTTTAAGTTTAATTTTGACTATATTATCCCTTTAACACCTACTCTAAATTTCAAATAAGCAGTAGATTTTTTTTCTATCAAATTTTTGTTTTCTCCTTTTTTCCGGCCTCCTGTATCATGTGACAGACATCAGTCAATCACAGACTAGTATACTTATACCCTGTGCTTGTGCACATGCTCAGTAGGAGCTTGTTCTCCAGAAAGTGTGAATATAAAAAGACTGTGCAAAATTTGATAATGGAAGTGAATGGGAAAGTGTCTTAAAACTGCTGCTCTATCTGAATCATAAACGTTTATTTTGACGTGAGTGTCCCTTTAAAAAGCAAATCAGAAGTACTTCTTGATGTAAATGTGTTAGATAGACATTTGTAAAGGGCTTCCCTCTCTTTTTCCCTCTATCTAATTACCCTCTTCTTTCTTTTTTCTTCTTATGCAATATGGTAAGGAAAATAACTAACCCCAGACATGGTGTAATTTCCTTACAGTGGGATGTCCAGTGTGCAGTGTTGATATTCCAGAGCAGTTTATTAACAAGCACTTGGATAGCTGCCTAACCCGGGAAGAGAAGAAGGAGAGCCTGCGTAGGTAAGAAGAGACGTCATGTTAAAGAGGTCTAAAAGCCTCTGCTTTATACAGTGTTGAAAACCAAAAGTGCGATGTTAAAGGGGCATTGCAGTGCAAAAATTATGTTCTCTAATTTGTTAAATGATGTAATTTGTGCACTCCTGTTAGTAGATCTCTAAAACAAAAACAATGTTTCGGGCTCACACGACCTTAATCATGCTCATGATTTGAGCATGATTAAGTACATGTGATCCCGAAATGTCGCCCGAAATGTCGCTGTTTTTAATGTGCTTATTGGTTTAAATTTGGCAACATTTTATTAAGATGCTGTGAACGCTTTTTTTTGGAGTACAGTTTGTAAGGAGTAAGCAGAGGCTCTGGTTTACATCGGCACCAATCACCTTATGTAACTGTTGCTGTGTTTATGTATGTTTTGTTAGTAGATCTCTGTGTGTTTAACCTCTGCAAAGGGTTAAACAAACTTTAAATTCCTACTCAGGAGCACAGCTGGACACAGCCGTTGATTGGCTGGGTCCTCCGACTGTCACTGCTAATTGGTTTATTGACTCTTTTCTGCTTTGGACCAGCAATTCCCTGCAGCTCCTGTGCTGACTTTATGTGGAGTTAAACACATAGATTGATGTGAAGTACAAAAAATAAATGCTTTGACGAATCAGAGCACATTGGTTTTTGCACTAAAATGTCCCTTTAACAAATGTAGAAATTTCCCATTAGTTGCCTTGATGCTGAATGAAATTATGTAGCTCCAGTTATTTGGTATCTCCAGAACCGGTTCTAACGTCTTTACACAGTCACCATCTGCCAGACTGACTGGTTCACAGCTGGTGTCTAACACTCTATTCCACTGGATACTGTTTTATGTTATTGTCATTGGCAAGGTTTATTTGCCTGGTTCTTGCTCTAGGGAGATGCAAATACAATATTCATTTCCAGCAGGGGGTGACCGTTCTTCTGGCCTGAGGGACCTTGGCAATTTAGGTTTTTTGTTTTTTTTCATACTGTAACATTTTTAGTCTGATAACCATTAACATTCCAGCCTGTGATATGTTGTGCTGCTAATTAAAGGAGGTTTATTTATTTATATAGTTACACATGCAATGTTTTCTGTTTGGCCAAGGTCATCTAATGTAATGTATTTTACCTCTTGTAAACCAAGTAACAAATACCAGTGATGTGTAACAGAATGGGTATGCGTTGTCCTCTACAGAACATTTTGCCAGCCGGGTGGCATTATTATAAAGAAGCCGGAGGTCAGTGTAATAGTTTGCAATTTTAATAACATTTTCTGTTATTTATTAAAATGCTACTTAAAGGGGCATGAAACCCAAAAACAATTTATTTCACGATTCAGATAGAGCATGTGATTTTAAACAACTTTCTACTTTACTTCTATTATCAATGGTTCTTCATTCTCTTGGTATCTTCTGTTGAAAGCCAGGATTTACGCTTAGGAGCCGGCCCATTTCTGGAGCACTATATGGCAGCAGTTGTTATGAATGTTATTCATTTGCAAGAGCACTATATGGCAGCACTATTTCCTGTCATGTAGTACTCCAGTCGCCTACCTAGGTATCTCTTCAACACAGAATATTATGAACAAAGTAAACTTGATAATAGAAGTAAATTGGAAGCTTTTTTTTCAAATGTTATTCACTGTTTGAATCTCAAAAGAAAATGGGTTTCATATCCCTTTAAGCTATGCCAAGCACCAAGTAATTGCATAATTCAACATAAATTCATATAATGCTATAATAATTTGTTTAGAAAACATTGGGCCAGCTTTTTTTTTTTTAAAAGTCTATAGTTTTGCTTATTTTTTAAATAACATTGCTCTGATTTTCAGACTCCTAACCAAGCCCCAAAGTTTTAGGAGAATGCCGTCAGCTACCTACTGTAGCCTGCTCTTGTTTGTGTAAAGGGTCTTTTCATATGCAAAGGAAGGGGAGGGGGGAGTGTCTGTTTTTTGCTATAGAACCACTTGCAGTGGGTGTTCCAGCTAACCTTTTAAACAGAGCTAAAGGAGCTTCTAAGTACGTTTTTAAACAATTTTATACTGGATTTTTATATCAGTTATTATCTGTGCATCTTATTCTTTATAGTAGTGTCTATTACATGCAGTTATATGAAAATTGGTGTATATTGTCCCTTTAATATTTACTTAAATTTCAGCCAGGTAGCCAGTAAAATCGTGTAGAGGGCGCATTAAATCGGACCTGGGGAGAGCACTGGTATATACGTCCACTTCCTTTTATTTACTTAATACTCATGGTATCTTTTATTAAATTTCATACCTAGGTAGTCTCAGAATAGAGCACGTGTCCTGTGCATTATATAGTAGCAGTATATAACAGTATTATATGTTGTGGCACACAATAGGGCAGCAGTGTTTGCAACAATGTAAAACATTGTTGCAAACATTCTTGCAAAAGCTGCACCATATTGCTTACAGGGATAGAAAGTCACCTTCTCATAGAGTCAGAAGTGGTTTGTATGACAAATATTAAGTCTTCACTTGTGCACAATACATCACGATCTGAGCAGGCCAGGTGTCTGGTCACACGTAACGTGCGTATGCCGCTGAAACTTACTTTACTAAGAGCATTTGGGCTTAAAGAAGTGCGTAACAAAAGTGCACACTTCAGTTTTGACATTTCTATCCCTTTAAGACTTGTGAATGCCCTTGAGCCTACCTAGGTATGCTTTTCTACAAAAGATACTAAGAGAACAAAGTAAATGTCTATGTTTTTTAAAAATTGTATGCTCAAGTTAAAGGGACATAAAACCCCAACATTTTCTTTTGTAATTCAGACAGTACATACAATTTAAAAGTTTCCAGTATACTTCTATTATCAAATTTGCTTTGTTCCAATGGTGTTCATTGTTAAAGAGATACCTAGTTAGGGTAAATAACGCTGCCATCTAGTGCTCTTGCAAATAGATTACATTCTTGCAAAACTACTGACATATAGTGCTCGAGAAAGGTGCACGCTCCTGAGCTTATGATCCTGCTTTTCAACAAACAGTACCAAGAGGACAAGGGAAAGCCCCTCTGTACTTAGCTCAGAAATGACGAAAACAGCTTCCTCCAATCATGGCGTGCACCCCAGAGCGTTCATCTCGTGAGGCCACGCTGTGATTGGAGGAAGCAGGTTTCGTTATTGAAGTGCCAAGTACAGAGGAGCTGCGGGGAGCAGGATCGTGGTCTGGGTTTCCTAAAGAAAAAGGGAAGTATTTAAAGAAAAACTGATGCAATGTAAAGTTTAATGAATAAAAGTGCCCCTGTTTCTAATAGTATTTTTAAAAACCGGGCACTTTCTAGTTAAACGTTACATTCACTTAACACTGTAGAAACATGCCCAGTTTGTTGAAAATGACACAGGGTCTTTTTTAAATTAATTGCCACTTGTTTTTTGAAAACCAAATATTTCCTGCATAAACCTTTGTTGATGTCAGACTTTTGGATGCTTGTCTCTCTGTCCCAATACAGAAGTGGGAGTTGCCCCTGATAGCATAAGACATAGCTGCAGTATGAGACGTGCATTTGCAGTGTGTTTCATTTTAAATTTAAAGCAGTAGTAAACTAATTGTAGAATCTGTATAGACTATAAACCTATTGGTGAAAGAACAGGAACAAATCCCTATATCTGGACTATCAACATCATAAAATATTCTGATATACAGACTCATTCACACCAGTAAGTCACAATCTTCTCTGCCTGCATTTTTGGTTTGTCTTTTGTGTTCCAAAATGCAAATGTTAGTATTGCCTTTCTGATTACAGTGCTGTACTATCCTTCCGATGGTACCGTTTATACAAAAGTATTTCAAATGACATAACTATATTAAGGGGTCGTTTTATCAAAGGCTTCACAAGCCTTTCAACCCCATACGACTGCAGGCTCTCACAAGAGAACCTGCACGCCGTATTTAAAGTGAAGGTCCATTTTGATGAATTAGTGCCCATTTTTTTAAAAACCTATTAAAAACAAGGGCACTTTAATTCATCAAAATTGACATTTCACTGTTTTCTTCAAAAACTTACCTTTTTATCCTGAATGCCGCTCCAGCGATTCCCCCGGGTCGTCGGAAGCCTCTGCAGACGTCAGAAATTACGAATCCGGCTTCCTCCAATCACAGCTTGAATCTTGGCCTGATGCAACGCTGTGATTGGAGGAAGCCTGATTCGTCATTTTGGACCCGCGAAGACGGCTTGCGACGGGCGGAGGAAGTACTGGAGCGGCTGCCAGGATTAAAAGGTAAGTTTTTGAAGAAAACATTGAAAGATGAATTAAAGTGCCCTTGTTTTTAATAGGTTTATTAAAAACCGGGCACTAATCCATCAAAACCGGGCACTAATTCATCAAAATGGACCTTCACTTTAACAAGCAGCGGTCATCAAAATAGCGCTTGTGTGCAATGCTGAATTCTACCAGGGGAATTTAGCCCGCTAGAGGCGAGCTGCGGCTTACAGGGGCAAGTATGTCTGCCTCAGCTTGATAAATCGCCCCCTTAGGTTGCCTGTAAAAGCTGTATAATAACATGTAAATATTTCCTAAATTATATAAGATATTGCTGTTTACACCTAGTTCCATCCCCTCTCCAAGCAGTTCCATTATACATATGCTAATATACATATATTCTGAAATCCAAACCTTTTCTGGTCCCAATTAGTTTGTATAAATGGTTTTATACCTGTATACAATGACAAAATCAGTCCTTATATGCACAGATCGGAGGAACTTGCCACTACCCACAGTTAAGTATTTTTACAAATAAAAGCACTGTGCACATGGACAGGTTATGAGTGAGCTCAATAGCCCATCTTCATTGCTGCAGCTGCTTTGAATGTACTTAACTTATCAGTACATTGACCCTTTAAAGAGAAATTAAACACTAAATAAATGCAAGCTAGAATGATATATTCAATACAGCGATTAGCCTGAGAATAATCATAATACCGCTGCTTCTTAACTCCTGTTTTGGGCGAGCCTGAAGGCTAGCGCGGAAACAGGGGTATAAGGCCCCATTCGGGCCATTATAAATCGGCCCCTATGTCTCCACTTGAAACACGTCTCATGATGCCAGGGTATTCTCAGACTCAGTACGGGGACCGTCTGTACGGTACTGGCTATATGGCGATATGGATTCCAATGGAGATACCGGGGACCACCTTATGCACTAGTTTGTTATATGTGTGATTTTCACTGCCTTATGTGAGTTTTATTCTTTGTTTTTTAAGAGAAGCAATGATATTGTTGCTATTAAACGCTTGAGTTGTAGATGCTCTGTCTTATTTTCTCAAATAGAGATTGTGACTTACAAGCAGGGGAAAATAGTAATTGTCTTCTTAAATGGAAAGAGTCCACAGCTGCATTCATTACTTTTGGGAAATAAGAACCTGGCCACCAGGAGGAGGAAAGTAATGAATGCAGCTGTGTACTCTTTCCATCAGAAGAAAAGAAAGGAGGAGGCAAAGACACCCCAGCCAAAGGCTTAAATACCTCCCCCACTTCCCTCATCTCTCAGTCATTCTTTGCCTTTCGTCACAGGAGGACGGCAGAGAAGTGCCGAAGATCAGAGTAGTCTCTTATGGAGGGTAATATTCTTCGCATTGGGACTGGAGTTTTAAGTAGTCCTGTCAGCCTCTCAGTGAGAGCCTGGGCGAAAGTTAGAGTCCGGAGATGCAGATAGAGTCTTTCTGCAAAACCATCCTATTATTAAGTTAATCTAGTCCGTAATAACAGCTCAAGCTATGTAGGACTCTGACGCGGTAGAGGGTTCTCCCTCTTTAACAAGTTCTCATTCCTGTGTTTATTGTGAGGAGGTTCTGGTAGAACAGCCTGCTTAACTATGTTCCACATGCCTTAATAAAGTTACAACATCTAAAGGTAAACAAATGTCTAGTACTACCGAGCCGTCCACCTCTGAGGGTTCCCCGTTCCATAAGGTGCGTTCCCTGCATTCATCTCCAATTGCACATGCAGCGCCCCAGGGTCCAACCATTACTCCTGTGGGAGAGATTCGTTGGCTGTCAGATTTTGCAGATCAGCTGCAAGCGGCGGTATCAAAAATGATCCATGCCTTACCACGTTCTGCTAAACGCAAGCGTAGGGCATTTCTCCTGTTAAGTGTAGTCAGTCCACGGGTCATCATTACTTATGGGATATTAACTCCTCCCCAACAGGAAGTGCAAGAGGATCACCCAAACAGAGCTGCTATATAGCTCCTCCCCTCTACGTCACACCCAGTCATTCTCTTGCACCCAACTAATAGATAGGATGTGTGAGAGGACTGTGGTGATTATATTTAGTTTTTATATCTTCAATCAAAAGTTTGTTATTTTAAACAGCACCGGAGTGTGTTGTTTCTTCTCAGGTAGAATTTGAAGAAGAATCTACCTGAGTTTTGTATGATCTTAGCGGACGTAACTAAGATTCATTTTGCTGTTCTCGGCCATTCTGAGGAGTGAGGTAAACTTCAGATCAGGGGACAGCGGGCAGGTTCACCTGCAAAGAGGTATGTTGCAGTATATTATTTTCTGAGGAATGGAATTGACTGAGAAAATACTGCCAATACCGATATAATGTAAGTTCAGCCTTAAATGCAGTAGTAGCAACTGGTATCAGGCTGTTATGTATATATGTTTACACTTCAGTATTCTGGGGAATGGCACTTCACTGGGACAATACTGTATGCATATAATTTTTAGCCTAACTTGCAGTGGGAACGACTAGCAGCAGGCTTTTTAATGACATTTCATATTATTAGATTTTAAACGTTTGCTGGCATGTTAAATCGTTTAATTATCTGAGGTACTTGGTGAAAAATTATTTTGGGCACTATTTTCCACATGGCTGTCGTTTATTTTAAATTTAAAACAGTTTCACTGAACTTCCCTCACTGTTGTGTGTGAGGGGGAGGGGCCTATTTTGGCGCTTTTGCTACGCATTAGAAATTCAGTCACAAGTCTGTTTCTCTCCCTGCATGATCCGGAACGTCTCTACAGAGCTCAGGGGTCTTCAAAACTTATTTTGAGGGAGGTAATCACTCACAGCAGACCTGTGAGATTGTGCTTTGACTGTGATAAAAAACGTTTATATTTTAAATTTTATACATTTTTTTTTTTTTTTCTGTTATTAAGGGTTAGTCATCCATTGCTAATGGGTGCAATCCTTTGCTAAATTTATGCTTTTACCGGGAAAAATTTGGTTTTATAACTACTCCGGTTCATTGTTATTCAACTGTCATAGTTTTTTCTGTGCTTCTTAAAGGCACAGTACGTTTTACATAAATTTAGTTGAAAGGTATTTCCAAGCTTGCTAGTCTAATTGCTAGTTTGTTAAACATGTCTGACTCAGAGGAATATCTCTGTGCTATATGTGCAAAAGCCAAGGTGGAGCCCAATAGAAATTTATGTACTAATTGCATTGATGCTACTTTAAATAAAAGTCAATCTGTACATGTTGAACATCATTCACCAGACAACGAGGGGGAAGTTATGCCGACTAACTTGCCTCACGTGTCAGTACCTGCATCTCCCGCTCGGGAGGTGCGTGATATTGTAACGCCAAGTACATCAGGGCGGCCATTACAAATCACCCTACAGGACATGGCTAATGTTATGACTGAAGTTTTGTCTAAATTGCCAGAACTTAGAGGTAAGCGAGATCACTCTGGGGTGAGAACAGAGTGCGCTGATAATACTAGGGCCATGTCAGATACTGCGTCACAATTTGCAGAACATGAGGACGGAGAGCTTCATTCTGCAGGTGACGGATCTGATCCAAATAGACTGGATTCAGACATTTCAAATTTTAAGTTTAAACTAGAAAACCTCCGTGTACTGCTAGGGGAGGTATTAGCGGCTCTGAATGATTGTAACACCGTTGCAATCCCAGAGAAATTATGTAGGCTGGATAGATACTATGCGGTACCGGCGTGTACTGACGTCTTTCCTATACCTAAGAGGCTTACAGAGATTATTACCAAGGAGTGGGATAGGCCCGGTGTACCCTTTTCCCCCCCTCCTGTATTTAGAAAAATGTTTCCAATAGACGCCACCACACGGGACTTATGGCAGACGGTCCCTAAGGTGGAGGGAGCGGTTTCTACTCTGGCTAAGCGTACCACTATCCCGGTGGAGGATAGCTGTGCTTTTTCAGATCCAATGGATAAAAAGTTAGAGGGTTACCTTAAGAAAATGTTTGTTCAACAAGGTTTTATATTGCAACCCCTTGCATGTATTGCGCCTGTCACGGCTGCGGCCGCATTTTGGTTCGAGTCTCTGGAAGAGACTCTTGACTCAGCGCCAATAGATGAGATTTCAAACAAGCTTAAAACCCTTAAGCTAGCTAATTCATTTATTTCGGATGCCGTAGTACATTTAACTAAACTTACGGCTAAGAATTCCGGATTCGCCATTCAGGCACGCAGAGCACTGTGGCTAAAATCCTGGTCAGCTGATGTTACTTCTAAATCTAAATTACTTAACATACCTTTCAAGGGGCAGACCTTATTCGGGCCCGGTTTGAAAGAAATTATCGCTGATATTACAGGAGGTAAAGGCCATGCCCTGCCTCAAGACAGAGCCAAACCTAGGGCTAGACAGTCTAATTTTCGTGCCTTTCGTAACTTCAAGGCAGGAGCAGCATCAACTTCCTCTGCTCCAAAACAGGAAGGAGCTGTTGCTCGCTACAGACAGGGCTGGAAACCTAACCAGACCTGGAACAAGGGCAAGCAGGCCAGAAAACCTGCTGCTGCCCCTAAGACAGCATGAATTGAGGGCCCCCGATCCGGGAACGGATCTAGTGGGGGGCAGACTTTCTCTCTTTGCCCAGGCTTGGGCAAGAGATGTACAGGATCCCTGGGCGTTAGAGATCATATCTCAGGGATATCTTCTGGACTTCAAAACCTCTCCCCCAAAAGGGAGATTTCATATTTCAAGGTTGTCAGCAAACCAGATAAAGAAAGAGGCGTTTCTATGCTGTGTACAAGATCTTTTACTAATGGGAGTGATCCATCCGGTTCCGCGGTCAGAACACGGACAAGGGTTTTACTCAAATCTGTTTGTGATTCCCAAGAAAGAAGGAACCTTCAGACCAATCTTGGATTTAAAGATCCTAAACAAATTCCTAAGAGTTCCATCGTTCAAAATGGAAACTATTCGGACAATCTTACCCATGATCCAAAAGGGTCAGTACATGACCACAGTGGATTTAAAGGATGCCTACCTTCACATACCGATTCACAAAGATCATTACCGGTATCTAAGGTTTGCCTTCCTAGACAGGCATTACCAGTTTGTAGCTCTTCCATTCGGGTTGGCTACGGCTCCAAGAATCTTCACAAAGGTTCTGGGCTCTCTTCTGGCGGTACTAAGACCGCGAGGAATTTCGGTGGCTCCGTACCTAGACGACATTCTGATACAAGCGTCAAGCTTTCAAACTGCCAAGTCTCATACAGAGTTAGTACTGGCATTTCTAAGGTCGCATGGGTGGAAGGTGAACGAAGAGAAGAGTTCTCTCTTACCACTCACAAGAGTTCCCTTCTTGGGGACTCTTATAGATTCTGTAGAAATGAAGATTTACCTGACAGAAGACAGGTTATCAAAGCTTCAAAATGCTTGCCGTGTCCTTCATTCCATTCAACACCCGTCAGTGGCTCAATGCATGGAGGTAATCGGCTTAATGGTAGCGGCAATGGACATAGTATCCTTTGCACGCCTGCATCTCAGACCGCTGCAATTGTGCATGCTAAGTCAGTGGAATGGGGATTACTCAGATTTGTCCCCTACTCTGAATCTGGATCAAGAGACCAGACATTCTCTTCTATGGTGGCTTTCTCGGCCACATCTGTCCAGGGGGATGCCCTTCAGCAGGCCAGACTGGACGATTGTAACAACAGACGCCAGCCTACTAGGTTGGGGCGCTGTCTGGAATTCCCTGAAGGCTCAGGGATCATGGACTCAGGAGGAGAGTCTCCTTCCAATAAACATTCTGGAATTGAGAGCAGTTCTCAATGCCCTTCTGGCTTGGCCTCAGTTAACAACTCGGAGGTTCATCAGGTTTCAGTCGGACAACATCACGACTGTAGCTTACATCAACCATCAAGGAGGGACAAGAAGCTCCCTAGCGATGATGGAAGTATCAAAGATAATTCGCTGGGCAGAGTCTCACTCTTGCCACCTGTTAGCGATCCACATTCCGGGAGTGGAGAACTGGGAGGCGGATTTCCTAAGTCGTCAGACTTTTCATCCGGGGGAGTGGGAACTTCATCCGGAGGTTTTTGCCCAAATACTTCGACGTTGGGGCAAACCAGATATAGATCTCATGGCGTCTCGCCAGAACGCCAAGCTTCCTTGTTACGGGTCCAGGTCCAGGGACCCGGGAGCGGTCCTGGTAGATGCTTTGACAGCACCTTGGACCTTCGGGATGGCTTATGTGTTTCCACCCTTCCCGATGCTTCCTCGATTGATTGCCAGGATCAAACAGGAGAGAGCATCGGTGATTCTAATAGCGCCTGCATGGCCACGCAGGACCTGGTATGCAGATCTAGTGGACATGTCATCCTGTCCACCTTGGTCTCTGTCTCTGAGACAGGACCTTCTGATTCAGGGTCCTTTCAAACATTAAAATCTAATTTCTCTGAAGCTGACTGCTTGGAAATTGAACGCTTGATTTTATCAAAGCGTGGATTTTCGGAGTCAGTAATTGATACCTTAATACAGGCTAGGAAACCTGTTACCAGAAAGATTTACCATAAAATATGGCGTAAATACTTACATTGGTGCGAATCCAAGAGTTACTCATAGAGTAAGGTTAGGATTCCTAGGATATTGTCTTTTCTACAAGAAGGTTTAGAAAAGGGTTTATCTGCTAGTTCCTTAAAGGGACAGATCTCAGCTCTGTCCATTCTTTTACACAAACGTCTGTTAGAAGTTCCAGACGTTCAGGCTTTTTGTCAGGCTTTGGCCAGGATTAAGCCTGTGTTTAAAACTGTTGCTCCACCATGGAGCTTAAATTTAGTTCTTAACGTTTTACAGGGTGTTCCGTTTGAACCCCTTCATTCCATTGATATCAAATTGTTATCTTGGAAAGTTCTGTTTTTAATGGCTATTTCCTCGGCTCGAAGAGTCTCTGAGTTATCGGCCTTACATTGTGATTCTCCTTATCTGATTTTTCTTTCAGACAAGGTAGTTCTGCGTACTAAACCTGGGTTCTTACCTAAGGTAGTCACTAATAGGAATATCAATCAAGAGATTGTTGTTCCATCATTGTGTCCTAACCCTTCTTCAAAGAAGGAACAACTTCTACACAATCTGGATGTAGTCCGTGCCCTGAAATTTTATTTACAGGCAACTAAAGATTTTCGCCAAACTTCTTCCCTGTTTGTCGTTTATTCTGGACAGAGGAGAGGTCAAAAAGCTTCTGCTACCTCTCTCTCTTTCTGGCTTCGTAGCATAATACGTTTAGCCTATGAGACTGCTGGACAGCAGCCTCCTGAAAGAATTACAGCTCATTCTACTAGAGCTGTGGCTTCCACTTGGGCCTTTAAGAATGAGGCCTCTATTGAACAGATTTGCAAGGCTGCAACTTGGTCTTCTCTTCATACTTTTTCCAAATTTTACAAATTTGACACTTTTGCTTCTTCGGAGGCTGTTTTTGGGAGAAAGGTTCTTCAGGCAGTGGTTCCTTCCGTATAAAGATCCTGCCTGTCCCTCCCGTCATCCGTGTACTTTAGCTTTGGTATTGGTATCCCATAAGTAATGATGACCCGTGGACTGACTACACTTAACAGGAGAAAACATAATTTATGCTTACCTGATAAATTCCTTTCTCCTGTAGTGTAGTCAGTCCACGGCCCGCCCTGTTTTTTATGGCAGGTCTAAATTTTAAATTATACTCCAGTCACCACTGCACCCTATAGTTTCTCCTTTCTCGTTTGGTTCTCGGTCGAATGACTGGGTGTGGCGTAGAGGGGAGGAGCTATATAGCAGCTCTGTTTGGGTGATCCTCTTGCACTTCCTGTTGGGGAGGAGTTAATATCCCATAAGTAATGATGACCCGTGGACTGACTACACTACAGGAGAAAGGAATTTATCAGGTAAGCATAAATTATGTTATCATGGCGACCCGGCTAAGGCGGCTACTTGGTCCTCCTTACACACTTTTACAAAGTTTTACAAATTTTACGTTTTTGCTTCTGTGGAAGGTTTTTGTGAGACTGTGGTGCCCTCATGATAGGGTCCGCCTTTTACCCTCCCGGTTTCATTCAGTGTTCTCTAGAGCTTGGGTATATGTTTCCCAACAGTAATGAATGAAGCTGTGGACTCTCCTCCCTTTTAGATGGAAAACATAAATTATGCTTACCTGATAATTTCATTTCCATCTTGGGGAGGAGAGTCCACGGCTCCCGCCTGTATCTCCTTTGGGCGGACCTAAATTTAATTCATCTTCTGGCACCATTTATACCCTGATATTTCTCCTACTGTTCCTTGTTCCCTCGGCAGAATGACTGGGGGATGAGGGAAGTAGGGGAGGTATTTAAGCCTTTGGCTGGGGTGTCTTTGCCTCCTCCTAGTGGCCAGGTTCTTAATTCCCAACAGTAATGAATGAAGCCATGGACTCTCCTCCCCACGATGGAAATTAAATTATCAGGTAAGCATATTTTATGTTTTCTTGCACTCACATCTCTAGTGCGATCGCGCTGCTCGGCCGCCATTTTGTGGACGATTCTTCCGACGTTACGTATCTGTTTTTCCTTCCCGCCCCTCAGTGTGATGGATTACCTCACAACATCAGTCCACGCCTACTTATACAATATTTCAGTGTTGCCTTTTTTTATATTTAGTTTCAGATTCATTTATTCTCCTCTTTCCTTTCAGTTTAACTCCCACAAGTGTCATCAAATAGTTTTTCATTTAGTTCAAATAATTTTCTTATATATTTATTACTCAATGTATTTGTTTTATTTAATTTATATATACATTCAGTTTATTATTATCTTTTTTTTCTCCTGTTAAGTGTAGTCAGTCCACGGGTCATCATTACTTATGGGATATTAACTCCTCCCCAACAGGAAGTGCAAGAGGATCACCCAAGCAGAGCTGCTATATAGCTCCTCCCCTCTACGTCACACCCAGTCATTCTCTTGCACCCAACTAATAGATAGGATGTGTGAGAGGACTGTGGTGATTATATTTAGTTTTTATATCTTCAATCAAAAGTTTGTTATTTTAAACAGCACCGGAGTGTGTTGTTTCTTCTCAGGTGGAATTTGAAGAAGAATCTACCTGAGTTTTTGTATGATCTTAGCGGACGTAACTAAGATTCATTTTGCTGTTCTCGGCCATTCTGAGGAGTGAGGTAAACTTCAGATCAGGGGACAGCGGGCAGGTTCACCTGCAAAGAGGTATGTTGCAGTATATTATTTTCTGAGGAATGGAATTGACTGAGAAAATACTGCCAATACCGATATAATGTAAGTTCAGCCTTAAATGCAGTAGTAGCAACTGGTATCAGGCTGTTATGTATATATGTTTACACTTCAGTATTCTGGGGAATGGCACTTCACTGGGACAATACTGTATGCATATAATTTTTAGCCTAACTTGCAGTGGGAACGACTAGCAGCAGGCTTTTTAATGACATTTCATATTATTAGATTTTAAACGTTTGCTGGCATGTTAAATCGTTTAATTATCTGAGGTACTTTGTGAAAAATTATTTTGGGCACTATTTTCCACATGGCTGTCGTTTATTTTAAATTTAAAACAGTTTCACTGAACTTCCCTCACTGTTGTGTGTGAGGGGGAGGGGCCTATTTTGGCGCTTTTGCTACGCATTAGAAATTCAGTCACAAGTCTGTTTCTCTCCCTGCATGATCCGGAACGTCTCTACAGAGCTCAGGGGTCTTCAAAACTTATTTTGAGGGAGGTAATCACTCACAGCAGACCTGTGAGATTGTGCTTTGACTGTGATAAAAAACGTTTATTTTAAATTTTATACATTTTTTTTTTTTTTCTGTTATTAAGGGTTAGTCATCCATTGCTAATGGGTGCAATCCTTTGCTAAATTTATGCTTTTACCGGGAAAAATTTGGTTTTATAACTACTCCTGTTCATTGTTATTCAACTGTCATAGTTTTTTCTGTGCTTCTTAAAGGCACAGTACGTTTTACATAAATTTAGTTGAAAGGTATTTCCAAGCTTGCTAGTCTAATTGCTAGTTTGTTAAACATGTCTGACTCAGAGGAATATCTCTGTGCTATATGTGCAAAAGCCAAGGTGGGGCCTATTTTGGCGCTTTTGCTACGCATTAGAAATTCAGTCACAAGTCTGTTTCTCTCCCTGCATGATCCGGAACGTCTCTACAGAGCTCAGGGGTCTTCAAAACTTATTTTGAGGGAGGTAATCACTCACAGCAGACCTGTGAGATTGTGCTTTGACTGTGATAAAAAACGCTTATTTCTTTCATGTAATTAGCAAGAGTCCATGAGCTAGTGACGTATGGGATATACATTCCTACCAGGAGGGGCAAAGTTTCCCAAACCTCAAAATGCCTACAAATACACCCCTCACCACACCCACAATTCAGTTTTACAAACTTTGCCTCCGATGGAGGTGGTGAAGTAAGTTTGTGCTAGATTCTACGTTGATATGCGCTCCGCAGCAAGTTGGAGCCCGGTTTTCCTCTCAGCGTGCAGTGAATGTCAGAGGGATGTGAGGAGAGTATTGCCTATTTGAATGCAGTGATCTCCTTCTACGGGGTCTATTTCATAGGTTCTCTGTTATCGGTCGTAGAGATTCATCTCTTACCTCCCTTTTCAGATCGACGATATACTCTTATATATACCATTACCTCTGCTGATTCTCGTTTCAGTACTGGTTTGGCTTTCTACAAACATGTAGATGAGTGTCCTGGGGTAAGTAAATCTTATTTTCTGTGACACTCTAAGCTATGGTTGGGCACTTTGTTTATAAAGTTCTAAATATATGTATTCAAACATTTATTTGCCTTGACTCAGAATGTTCAACATTCCTTATTTTTCAGACAGTCAGTTTCATATTTGGGATAATGCATTTGAATTAATCATTTTTTCTTACCTTCAAAAATTTGACTCTTTTTCCCTGTGGGCTGTTAGGCTCGCGGGGGCTGAAAATGCTTCATTTTATTGCGTCATTCTTGGCGCGGACTTTTTTGGCGCAAAAATTCTTTTCCGTTTCCGGCGTCATACGTGTCGCCGGAAGTTGCGTCATTTTTTGACGTTATTTTGCGCCAAAGGTGTCGGCGTTCTGGATGTGGCGTCATTTTTGGCGCCAAAAGCATTTAGGCGCCAAATAATGTGGGCGTCTTATTTGGCGCTAAAAAATATGGGCGTCGCTTTTGTCTCCACATTATTTAAGTCTTATTTTTCATTGCTTCTGGTTGCTAGAAGCTTGTTCTTTGGCATTTTTTCCCATTCCTGAAACTGTCATTTAAGGAATTTGATCAATTTTGCTTTATATGTTGTTTTTTCTCTTACATATTGCAAGATGTCTCACGTTGCATCTGAGTCAGAAGATACTACAGGAAAATCGCTGTCTAGTGCTGGATCTACCAAAGCTAAGTGTATCTGCTGTAAACTTTTGGTAGCTATTCCTCCGGCTGTTGTTTGTATTAATTGTCATGACAAACTTGTTAATGCAGATAATATTTCCTTTAGTAAAGTACCATTGTCTGTTGCAGTTCCTTCAACATCTAAGGTGCAGAATGTTCCTGATAATATAAGAGATTTTGTTTCTGAATCCATAAAGAAGGCTATGTCTGTTATTTCTCCTTCTAGTAAACGTAAAAAATCTTTTAAAACTTCTCTCCCTACAGATGAATTTTTAAATGAACATCATCATTCTGATTCTGATGACTCTTCTGGTTCAGAGGATTCTGTCTCAGAGATTGATGCTGATAAATCTTCATATTTATTTAAAATGGAATTTATTCGTTCTTTACTTAAAGAAGTACTAATTGCTTTAGAAATAGAGGATTCTGGTCCTCTTGATACTAATTCTAAACGTTTGGATAAGGTATTTAAATCTCCTGTGGTTATTCCAGAAGTTTTTCCTGTTCCTAATGCTATTTCTGCAGTAATTTCCAAAGAATGGGATAAATTGGGTAATTCATTTACTCCTTCTAAACGTTTTAAGCAATTATATCCTGTGCCGTCTGACAGATTAGAATTTTGGGACAAAATCCCTAAAGTTGATGGGGCTATTTCTACCCTTGCTAAACGTACTACTATTCCTACGTCAGATGGTACTTCATTTAAGGATCCTTTAGATAGGAAAATTGAATCCTTTCTAAGAAAAGCTTATCTGTGTTCAGGTAATCTTCTTAGACCTGCTATATCTTTGGCTGATGTTGCTGCAGCTTCAACTTTTTGGTTGGAAACTTTAGCGCAACAAGTAACACATCATGATTCTCATGATATTATTATTCTTCTTCAGCATGCTAATAATTTTATCTGTGATGCCATTTTTGATATTATCAGAGTTGATGTCAGGTTTATGTCCCTAGCTATTTAAGCTAGAAGAAATTTATGGCTTAAGACTTGGAATGCTGATATGGCTTCTAAATCAACTCTACTTTCCATTTCTTTCCAGGGTAACAAATTATTTGGTTCTCAGTTGGATTCTATTATCTCAACTGTTACTGGTGGGAAAGGAACTTTTTTACCACAGGATAAAAAATCTAAAGGTAAAAACAGGGCTAATAATCGTTTTTCGTTCCTTTCGTTTCAACAAAGAACAAAAGCCTAATCCTTCATCCTCAGGAGCAGTTTCAGTTTGGAAACCATCTCCAGTCTGGAATAAATCCAAGCCTGCTAGAAAGGCAAAGCCTGCTTCTAAGTCCTCATGAAGGTGCGGCCCTCATTCCAGCTCAGCTGGTAGGGGGCAGGTTACGTTTTTTCAAAGAAATTTGGATCAATTCTGTTCACAATCTTTGGATTCAGAACATTGTTTCAGAAGGGTACAGAATTGGTTTCAAGATGAGACCTCCTGCAAAGAGATTTTTTCTTTCCCGTATCCCAGTAAATCCAGTGAAAGCTCAAGCATTTCTGAATTGTGTTTCAGATCTAGAGTTGGCTGGAGTAATTATGCCAGTTCCAGTTCCGGAACAGGGGATGGGGTTTTATTCAAATCTCTTCATTGTACCAAAGAAGGAGAATTCCTTCAGACCAGTTCTGGATCTAAAAATATTGAATCGTTATGTAAGGATACCAACGTTCAAGATGGTAACTGTAAGGACTATCTTGCCTTTTGTTCAGCAAGGGCATTATATGTCCACAATAGATTTACAGGATGCATATCTGCATATTCCGATTCATCCAGATCATTATCAGTTCCTGAGATTCTCTTTTCTGGACAAGCATTACCAGTTTGTGGCTCTGCCGTTTGGCCTAGCTACAGCTCCAAGAATTTTTACAAAGGTTCTCGGTGCCCTTCTGTCTGTAATCAGAGAACAGGGTATTGTGGTATTTCCTTATTTGGACGATATCTTGGTACTTGCTCAGTCTTTACATTTAGCAGAATCTCATACGAATCGACTTGTGCTGTTTCTTCAAGATCATGGTTGGAGGATCAATTTACCAAAAAGTTCATTGATTCCTCAGACAAGGGTAACCTTTCTGGGTTTCCAGATAGATTCAGTGTCCATGACTCTGTCTTTAACAGACAAGAGATGTCTAAAATTGATTTCAGCTTGTCGAAACCTTCAGTCACAATCATTCTCTTCGGTAGCCTTATGCATGGAAATTCTAGGTCTTATGACTGCTGCATCGGACGCGATCCCCTTTGCTCGTTTTCACATGCGACCTCTTCAGCTCTGTATGCTGAATCAATGGTGCAAGGATTACACAAAGATATCTCAATTAATATCTTTAAAACCGATTGTTCGACACTCTCTTACGTGGTGGACAGATCACCATCGTTTAATTCAGGGGGCTTCTTTTGTGCTTCCGACCTGGACTGTAATTTCAACAGATGCAAGTCTCACAGGTTGGGGAGCTGTGTGGGGATCTCTGACGGCACAAGGAGTTTGGGAATCTCAGGAGGTGAGATTACCGATCAATATTTTGGAACTCCGTGCAATTTTCAGAGCTCTTCAGTTTGGCCTCTTCTGAAGAGAGAATCGTTCATTTGTTTTCAGACAGACAATGTCACAACTGTGGCATACATCAATCATCAAGGAGGGACTCACAGTCCTCTGGCTATGAAAGAAGTATCTCGAATTTTGGTTTGGGCGGAATCCAGCTCCTGTCTAATCTCTGCGGTTCATATCCCAGGTGTAGACAATTGGGAAGCGGATTATCTCAGTCGCCAAACGTTGCATCCGGGCGAATGGTCTCTTCACCCAGAGGTATTTCTTCAGATTGTTCAAATGTGGGAACTTCCAGAAATAGATCTGATGGCGTCTCATCTAAACAAGAAACTTCCCAGATATCTGTCCAGATCCCGGGATCCTCAGGCGGAGGCAGTGGATGCATTATCACTTCCTTGGAAGTATCATCCTGCCTATATCTTTCCGCCTCTAGTTCTTCTTCCAAGAGTAATCTCCAAGATTCTGAAGGAATGCTCGTTTGTTCTGCTGGTAGCTCCGGCATGGCCTCACAGGTTTTGGTATGCGGATCTTGTCCGGATGGCCTCTTGCCAACCGTGGACTCTTCCGTTAAGACCAGACCTTTTGTCACAAGGTCCTTTTTTCCATCAGGATCTGAAATCCTTAAATTTAAAGGTATGGAGATTGAACGCTTGATTCTTGGTCAAAGAGGTTTCTCTGACTCTGTGATTAATACTATGTTACAGGCTCGTAAATCTGTATCTAGAGAGATATATTATAGAGTCTGGAAGACTTATATTTCTTGGTGTCTTTCTCATCATTTTTCTTGGCATTCTTTTAGAATACCGAGAATTTTACAGTTTCTTCAGGATGGTTTAGATAAGGGTTTGTCTGCAAGTTCCTTGAAAGGACAAATCTCTGCTCTTTCTGTTCTTTTTCACAGAAAGATTGCTATTCTTCCTGATATTCATTGTTTTGTACAAGCTTTGGTTCGTATAAAACCTGTCATTAAGTCAATTTCTCCTCCTTGGAGTTTGAATTTGGTTCTGGGAGCTCTTCAAGCTCCTCCCTTTGAACCTATGCATTCATTGGACATTAAATTACTTTCTTGGAAAGTTTTGTTCCTTTTGGCCATCTCTTCTGCCAGAAGAGTTTCTGAATTATCTGCTCTTTCTTGTGAGTCTCCTTTTCTGATTTTTCATCAGGATAAGGCGGTGTTGCGAACTTCTTTTGAATTTTTACCTAAAGTTGTGAATTCCAACAACATTAGTAGAGAAATTGTGGTTCCTTCATTATGTCCTAATCCTAAGAATTCTAAGGAGAAATCATTGCATTCTTTGGATGTTGTTAGAGCTTTGAAATATTATGTTGAAGCTACTAAATCTTTCCGAAAGACTTCTAGTCTATTTGTTATCTTTTCCGGTTCTAGAAAAGGCCAGAAAGCTTCTGCCATTTCTTTGGCATCTTGGTTGAAATCTTTAATTCATCTTGCCTATGTTGAGTCGGGTAAAACTCCGCCTCAGAGGATTACAGCTCATTCTACCAGGTCAGTTTCTACTTCCTGGGCGTTTAGGAATGAAGCTTCGGTTGATCAGATTTGCAAAGCAGCAACTTGGTCCTCTTTGCATACTTTTACTAAATTCTACCATTTTGATGTATTTTCTTCTTCTGAAGCAGTTTTTGGTAGAAAAGTACTTCAGGCAGCGGTTTCAGTCTGAATCTTCTGCTTATGTTTTTCATTAAACTTTATTTTGGGTGTGGATTATTTTCAGCAGGAATTGGCTGTCTTTATTTTATCCCTCCCTCTCTAGTGACTCTTGTGTGGAAAGATCCACATCTTGGGTAATCATTATCCCATACGTCACTAGCTCATGGACTCTTGCTAATTACATGAAAGAAAACATAATTTATGTAAGAACTTACCTGATAAATTCATTTCTTTCATATTAGCAAGAGTCCATGAGGCCCGCCCTTTTTTTGTGGTGGTTATGATTTTTGTATAAAGCACAATTATTCCAATTCCTTATTTTATATGCTTTCGCACTTTTTTATCACCCCACTTCTTGGCTATTCGTTAAACTGAATTGTGGGTGTGGTGAGGGGTGTATTTGTAGGCATTTTGAGGTTTGGGAAACTTTGCCCCTCCTGGTAGGAATGTATATCCCATACGTCACTTGCTCATGGACTCTTGCTAATATGAAAGAAATGAATTTATCAGGTAAGTTCTTACATAAATTATGTTATTTTAAATCTTATACATTTTTTCAGATATTAAGGGTTAGTCATCCATTGCTAATGAGTGCAATTCTTTGCTAATTTTATGCTTTTTCCGGGAAAGATTTGGTTTTTATAACTACTCCGGTGCATTGTTATTCAACTGTCATAGTTTTTTCTGTGCTTCTTAAAGGCACAGTACGTTTTACATATTACTTGTAAATTTAGTTGAAAGATATTTCCAAGCTTGCTAGTCTAATTGCTAGTTTGTTAAACATGTCTGACTCAGAGGAATATCTCTGTGCTATATGTGTAAAAGCCAAGGTGGAGCCCAATAGAAATTTATGTACTAATTGCATTGATGCTACTTTAAATAAAAGTCAATCTGTACATGTTGAACATCATTCACCAGACAACGAGGGGGAAGTTATGCCGACTAACTTGCCTCACGTGTCAGTACCTGCATCTCCCGCTCGGGAGGTGCGTGATATTGTAACGCCAAGTACATCAGAGCGGCCATTACAAATCACTCTACAGGACATGGCTAATGTTATGACTGAAGTTTTGTCTAAATTGCCAGAACTTAGAGGTAAGCGAGATCACTCTGGGGTGAGAACAGAGTGCGCTGATAATACTAGGGCCATGTCAGATACTGCGTCACAATTTGCAGAACATGAGGACGGAGAGCTTCATTCTGCAGGTGACGGATCTGATCCAAATAGACTGGATTCAGACATTTCAAATTTTAAGTTTAAACTAGAAAACCTCCGTGTACTGCTAGGGGAGGTATTAGCGGCTCTGAATGATTGTAAGACCGTTGCAATCCCAGAGAAATTATGTAGGCTGGATAGATACTATGCGGTACCGGCGTGTACTGACGTCTTTCCTATACCTAAGAGGCTTACAGAGATTATTACCAAGGAGTGGGATAGGCCCGGTGTACCCTTTCCCCCCCCTCCTGTATTTAGAAAAATGTTTCCAATAGACGCCACCACACGGGACTTATGGCAGACGGTCCCTAAGGTGGAGGGAGCGGTTTCTACTCTGGCTAAGCGTACCACTATCCCGGTGGAGGATAGCTGTGCTTTTTCAGATCCAATGGATAAAAAGTTAGAGGGTTACCTTAAGAAAATGTTTGTTCAACAAGGTTTTATATTGCAACCCCTTGCATGTATTGCGCCTGTCACGGCTGCGGCCGCATTTTGGTTCGAGTCTCTGGAAGAGACTCTTGACTCAGCGCCAATAGATGAGATTTCAAACAAGCTTAAAACCCTTAAGCTAGCTAATTCATTTATTTCGGATGCCGTAGTACATTTAACTAAACTTACGGCTAAGAATTCCGGATTCGCCATTCAGGCACGCAGAGCACTGTGGCTAAAATCCTGGTCAGCTGATGTTACTTCTAAATCTAAATTACTTAACATACCTTTCAAAGGGCAGACCTTATTCGGGCCCGGTTTGAAAGAAATTATCGCTGATATTACAGGAGGTAAAGGCCATGCCCTGCCTCAAGACAGAGCCAAACCTAGGGCTAGACAGTCTAATTTTCGTGCCTTTCGTAACTTCAAGGCAGGAGCAGCATCAACTTCCTCTGCTCCAAAACAGGAAGGAGCTGTTGCTCGCTACAGACAAGGCTGGAAATCTAACCAGACCTGGAACAAGGGCAAGCAGGCCAGAAAACCTGCTGCTGCCCCTAAGACAGCATGAATTGAGGGCCCCCGATCCGGGAACGGATCTAGTGGGGGGCAGACTTTCTCTCTTTGCCCAGGCTTGGGCAAGAGATGTCCAGGATCCCTGGGCGTTAGAGATCATATCTCAGGGATATCTTCTGGACTTCAAAAACTCTCCCCCAAAAGGGAGATTTCATCTTTCAAGGTTGTCAACAAACCAGATAAAGAAAGAGGCGTTTCTACGCTGTGTTCAAGATCTTTTACTAATGGGAGTGATCCATCCGGTTTCGCGGTCAGAACACGGACAAGGGTTTTACTCAAATCTGTTTGTGGTTCCCAAGAAAGAAGGAACCTTCAGACCAATCTTGGATTTAAAGATCCTAAACAAATTCCTAAGAGTTCCATCGTTCAAAATGGAAACTATTCGGACAATCTTACCCATGATCCAAAAGGGTCAGTACATGACCACAGTGGATTTAAAGGATGCCTACCTTCACATACCAATTCACAAAGATCATTACCGGTATCTAAGGTTTGCCTTCCTAGACAGGCATTACCAGTTTGTAGCTCTTCCATTCGGGTTGGCTATGGCTCCAAGAATCTTCACAAAGGTTCTGGGCTCTCTTCTGGCGGTACTAAGACCGCGAGGAATTTCGGTGGCTCCGTACCTAGACAACATTCTGATACAAGCGTCAAGCTTTCAAACTGCCAAGTCTCATACAGAGTTAGTACTGGCATTTCTAAGGTCGCATGGGTGGAAGGTGAACGAAGAGAAGAGTTCTCTCTTACCACTCACAAGAGTTCCCTTCTTGGGGACTCTTATAGATTCTGTAGAAATGAAGATTTACCTGACAGAAGACAGGTTAACAAAGCTTCAAAATGCTTGCCGTGTCCTTCATTCCATTCAACACCCGTCAGTGGCTCAATGCATGGAGGTAATCGGCTTAATGGTAGCGGCAATGGACATAGTACCCTTTGCACGCCTGCATCTCAGACCGCTGCAATTGTGCATGCTAAGTCAGTGGAATGGGGATTACTCAGATTTGTCCCCTACTCTGAATCTGGATCAAGAGACCAGAAATTCTCTTCTATGGTGGCTTTCTCGGCCACATCTGTCCAGGGGGATGCCCTTCAGCAGGCCAGACTGGACAATTGTAACAACAGACGCCAGCCTACTAGGTTGGGGCGCTGTCTGGAATTCCCTGAAGGCTCAGGGATCATGGACTCAGGAGGAGAGTCTCCTTCCAATAAACATTCTGGAATTGAGAGCAGTTCTCAATGCCCTTCTGGCTTGGCCTCAGTTAACAACTCGGAGGTTCATCAGGTTTCAGTCGGACAACATCACGACTGTAGCTTACATCAACCATCAAGGAGGGACAAGAAGCTCCCTAGCGATGATGGAAGTATCAAAGATAATTCGCTGGGCAGAGTCTCACTCTTGCCACCTGTCAGCGATCCACATTCCGGGAGTGGAGAACTGGGAGGCGGATTTCCTAAGTCGTCAGACTTTCCATCCGGGGGAGTGGGAACTTCATCCGGAGGTCTTTGCCCAAATACTTCGACGTTGGGGCAAACCAGATATAGATCTCATGGCGTCTCACCAGAACGCCAAGCTTCCTTGTTACGGGTCCAGGTCCAGGGACCCGGGAGCGGTCCTGGTAGATGCTTTGACAGCACCTTGGACCTTCGGGATGGCTTATGTGTTTCCACCCTTCCCGATGCTTCCTCGATTGATTGCCAGGATCAAACAGGAGAGAGCATCGGTGATTCTAATAGCGCCTGCGTGGCCACGCAGGACCTGGTATGCAGATCTAGTGGACATGTCATCCTGTCCACCTTGGTCTCTGCCTCTGAGACAGGACCTTCTGATTCAGGGTCCTTTCCAACATCAAAATCTAATTTCTCTGAAGCTGACTGCTTGGAAATTGAACGCTTGATTTTATCAAAGCGTGGATTTTCGGAGTCAGTAATTGATACCTTAATACAGGCTAGGAAACCTGTTACCAGAAAGATTTACCATAAAATATGGCGTAAATACTTACATTGGTGCGAATCCAAGAGTTACTCATGGAGTAAGGTTAGGATTCCTAGGATATTGTCTTTTCTACAAGAAGGTTTAGAAAAGGGTTTATCTGCTAGTTCCTTAAAGGGACAGATCTCAGCTCTGTCCATTCTTTTACACAAACGTCTGTCAGAAGTTCCAGACATTCAGGCTTTTTGTCAGGCTTTGGCCAGAATTAAGCCTGTGTTTAAAACTGTTGCTCCACCATGGAGCTTAAATTTAGTTCTTAACGTTTTACAGGGTGTTACGTTTGAACCCCTTCATTCCATTGTTATCAAATTGTTATCTTGGAAAGTTCTGTTTTTAATGGCTATTTCCTCGGCTCGAAGAGTCTCTGAGTTATCGGCCTTACATTGTGATTCTCTTTATCTGATTTTTCATTCAGACAAGGTAGTTCTGCGTACTAAACCTGGGTTCTTACCTAAGGTAGTCACTAATAGGAATATCAATCAAGAGATTGTTGTTCCATCATTGTGTCCTAACCCTTCTTCAAAGAAGGAACGACTTCTACACAATCTGGATGTAGTCCGTGCCCTGAAATTTTATTTACTGGCAACTAAAGATTTTCGCCAAACTTCTTCCCTGTTTGTCGTTTATTCTGGACAGAGGAGAGGTCAAAAAGCTTCTGCTACCTCTCTCTCTTTCTGGCTTCGTAGCATAATACGTTTAGCCTATGAGACTGCTGGACAGCAGCCTCCTGAAAGAATTACAGCTCATTCTACTAGAGCTGTGGCTTCCACTTGGGCCTTTAAGAATGAGGCCTCTGTTGAACAGATTTGCAAGGCTGCAACTTGGTCTTCTCTTCATACTTTTTCCAAATTTTACAAATTTGACACTTTTGCTTCTTCGGAGGCTGTTTTTGGGAGAAAGGTTCTTCAGGCAGTGGTTCCTTCCGTATAAAGATCCTGCCTGTCCCTCCCGTCATCCGTGTACTTTAGCTTTGGTATTGGTATCCCATAAGTAATGATAACCCGTGGACTGACTACACTTAACAGGAGAAAACATAATTTATGCTTACCTGATAAATTCCTTTCTCCTGTAGTGTAGTCAGTCCACGGCCCGCCCTGTTTTTTATGGCAGGTCTAAATTTTAAATTATACTCCAGTCACCACTGCACCCTATAGTTTCTCCTTTCTCGTTTGGTTCTCGGTCGAATGACTGGGTGTGACGTAGAGGGGAGGAGCTATATAGCAGCTCTGCTTGGGTGATCCTCTTGCACTTCCTGTTGGGGAGGAGTTAATATCCCATAAGTAGTGATGACCCGTGGACTGACTACACTACAGGAGAAAGGAATTTATCAGGTAAGCATAAATTATGTTATTTTATTTTTTAAAATGTCTCAACCATCTGACCCCATAATTTCTGTTTCTGAACAGAAAGTTCAAAATATGATCGATGCCTCAATAAATAGGCTTATGAATCAAATGACAAGTTTAATTTCTGCTAATTCTCAGTCTAGAAAGAAAGCAGTTAAATGTAAAATACCTGTTTCTAATACAGTCAAGGCTGGTAAAAAAAACGAATTGTCAGGTCTCGTCAGCTTATTGCTGGATCTCATATTTTTGGCAGGAAAGGAACAAAAACCTGCTGCTTCCTCTAATCCCAAGAGGTTACTTATTGGAGAAAGGAAATCAACTGAAAACATTTCTGAAAATATTAGTTCTAACGAATATTCTTCTGTTTCTTCAGAAGATTCAGATGACTCTTCAGTAAAAAAAACCCCTAAAAATAAAAAAATGTTTGAAAAAATCTAAACATTTAGTAGATGATGATGATAATACAATTTGATTGTTTGGGCAATCCTAGATTCAATGCGGATGAATTACATTATCCTAGGTCTGCTGAGTGGTGTCCATCTTTAGAAATTGCAAATTTCATAGATTATCAAATTCATAAACCTTTGAAAAGAGATTCTAAAAATAAAATGTGGGCAGAATGACCCAGACCACTTTTACCTCATAATGCAGTTATAACTCCTGAGGTAGACCCTAAAATCTTAAAATTTATCTGCACTCCAGGCTTCTAAATTAAAAAAGACTCTGACCGTGCCTGAAAAATTTGTCAAGAAAAAATGTTTGACTCTGTAGGTCCTCTAACTATGCTTTTTGAGTTGTCAGAACAAGCTATATTTGATAACTCTAATTTAGACCCTTTTCCTGTTAGAGAATGGGTGTAGCGCATCATAGCCTTTTTAGGTAATGCCAACGCTGCTATATACACAGAGAGGAGGAGAAATATTTTGAGACAAATCGATCACAAAATTAGTGATTTCGCAGTCGATGAAATCCATCCTGATACAAATGGTCTCCTTTTTGGCTACACTTTTGTTAAATACTTAAACAGCTATGTTAACACACTTTCAAGCTTAAATTAAGTAAAAACTTTGCTTAGAAAAATCTTTTCTCCTAACTGTTTTTCCGAACAGGTCGGGAAGTGAAGAGGCGGTTTTCCCGGCTGTCACTCTTTCCCAAACTGGTCTCAATTTAGTCGACAACACACAGTTTTCCAGAATCATGCATTGTCTTCCTTCTTCCCTTACCGTTCCAGACCATTGTCTTCCAGACGTGCAAGACCAAGACAAAGATTTCGTCATCCAACAGGTAATTCCTTTTCATCTCCCTTTAGTAATTTCTTCCCCAGACAAAATTGGTGGCAGACTCGCTCTCTTTGCCCAAGATTGGACTCAAATTACTGCAGACCCTTGGATTCTTCAATCTGTAAATGGTCTCCTAATAGATTTTATTTCCATCCCCATCCAAAATTCCCTTCCTCATCCGATACATTTCTCAAATGCTGACAAAATTCTGGTTCAAAAGGAAATCTAAATCCTCTTTCAAAAACAAGCTATTGTCCCTGTAAAAAACATTCAAGATTCTTTTGTCAACAGTCTCAATTTTGTCTTGTTAAAAATTTGCGAAATCTAAATGCTTTCGTTGTCTATCGTCATTTCAAAGTGGAAGGTAGTCATCTTCTCAGAGAATGCCTTCAAAACGATTATTTAGTAAGATTATATTTAACAGATGCTTATCTTATGGTTCCAATTGCTCTGGAACATCAAAAATGTCTCACTTTCATTTGGGAGAGCCAGGTTTGATAGTTCACTTGCCTTCCTTTCGGCCTTTCATCTGCTCCTTGGATTTTCACAAAAATTAAGAAACCTGACGTTTCTTGGCTTCATCTACGGGGAATTCGTCTGATTATTCTCTCTCTCTCTCTCTCTCTCTCTCTCTCTCTCTCTCTCTCTCTCTCTCTCTCTCTCTCTCTCTCTCTCTCTCTCTCTCTCTATATATATATATATATATATATATATATATATATATATATATATATATATATATATATATATATATATAGACGATATCTTAATTATAAACTAGAATTTTATCTCATTAAATAGATCAATTAAATCTGACAATTCAAATTCTAGAAAAATTGGGATTTTTAGTGAACAAAACGAAAATCTATCCTTTATCCTTCCAAAAAACTTACTTTTCTTGTTTTTGTCATAGATACAACATCTTCAACTCTCAGTCTTCCCTCAGGCAAGATAAAAAAAGAAATTTCCAAAACTATTTCCCTTCCCTTCGTCCCTATCAGGAATATAGCCAGAATTGTGGGGTAACTTTCAGCCTCAATTCAGGCTATTTTTCCTGCCCCTCTTAACTATCGAAAACTTCAGCGTCTGAAAATCTCTTACCTTCAGAAAGGTTTTTCTTATTTTCATCTTATTCCTATATCTTCTCAAGCCAATGAGGAACTCTCATGGTGGTTGACTCATATAGAGGCTTGGATTGGGAGAACTATTTTTGGCAAAGCTCCAGATATTATCGAATACGACGCCAGTCATACGCGTTGGGGAGCTCGTTCCAGTCCTTCTATCACAGGTGGAAAATGGTCATTAGAAGCAAAAAGAATCCATATCAATTGCCTGGAATTGTTAGCAGGTTCTTTTGCAGTGAAGAGCTTTGTGAAGTCCGCAGTTCCTATATCCATTTTACTCAGAATGGACAACGTTTAGGCTGTTCAGTATTTAAATTGTCTTGGCGGAACAAAATCCAGAGACCTCTCCAATATTACAAAGGATTTCATTCATCTTTGTCTTGACAGAAACATTTCCGTCAAGGCAGAATACATTCCAGGAATGTTAAATGTGTCAGCAGACTGTGGCTCTCGCTTTCTTACAGATTCCAGCGATTGGACACTGAACAAATAATTTTTTATCTCGCTTCAATCTCTGAGAGGCCCATTTTCTCTAGATTATTTTGCATCAAGAATTAAATGTTCAAATTTGTCCGTATCCGGAGGTGGCATTAATTGATGCGTTTATTTAACCATGGCCTCTTCAGGGAGTTCTCCATGATATCGAGGACAATTTTGATTGTGCGTAGGGATCTGTTAACTCTTCTCATCATAACTTCTCTATGGCATGCACCCAACCTTGGTACCCTTCTCTTATATAACTCTTTTTCAATTTTCCAATCCTTCTCCCTCTTTTGCCTCTACTTCTAACAGTTGGAGACAATTTTCCTCACAAACTTATTCGTCTAGGCTCTCTACGTCTCGTAGCTTGGATGATTTCAGGGTATCTTGTCCTCTTGACGGCCTTTCAGAAGGAGCTATACCTCTCATGCGTGACTCTTGGGTCCCTGGAACCTGAAAATCCTACTTATCCGCATGGTCCAGATGGTCTAGCTGGTGTTTGGAAAGGGAAGTGGATCCCTTTTCTGCTCCTAAAACTTTTGTTATTAATTTTCTTTCTTTTTTGATGTAGGTCTTGCTTATAGAACTATTAATGTTTCTAGATCAGCTATTTCAGCTCGTTACGAATTAATTGATAATTCTCCCGTTGGTAAACATCCTTTAGTTTGTAGAACTATGAAAGCTATTCGCTTTAAAAAAAAAAAAAAAAAAAAAAACTTCTCCTTAATATTCATCCTTTTGGGATGTTGATCTCGTATTTGACACCCCCCCAATAATTTGCTTCCTCTTAAACCATTATTAAGTAAATTAGCTGCACTTTTATGTTTCATTTCTTTTTGCAGGGCTTCAGATGTTAAAGCTCTTGACTTTCATTCTAAAAGATTTTCCCCTGAAGGAGTTATCTTCCTTATTTCTGGTAGAACCAAGACTCTTCCTTCTTCTATTTGTTATCCTTATCTTCCCTCAGAACCCTCTCTATGTGTTGTACAATGTGTTAAAGAATCTGAATTAAGAACTAATTATTTTCGTTCTTCTTCTAACCAATTTCTTCTATCCTTTATTCCTCCTCATACTCCTGTTTCCTCTACTTCTATTGCGAGGTGGGTTAAATGGGTGATGAATGAAGCTGGTATTATTTATCCTTTTCAGCTCATTCTGTTAGGGGTTCAGCTGCTTGTAAAGCATTTTTAAAATCTGCATCTTTACAACAAATTATTTATGCAGCTGATTGGTCCTCTGACTCTATTTTTAAACAATTCTTTTTTAAACCCATTCAACATGCCTCGTTAAATAAATTTAGTTAATTTTGTTCTAAACTTGCAAAATATGAGTCTCTGCCTGGTCTTGTAATAAAATTCCGATTATTCTATATTGAGAAGGAATAATCTAGATTTTATTAGACACAGAGACGAATATTTTCCCACTCTTGTTTTATCCCAACCTATGTAAATGTTGGTGAATCGTTTTCTTAATGTGTTCTATTTAATTTCAGTTACCATCAACAATGAAGGCCTTCTGAAAACAGGCTTCCTTCCAGGTGTTCAAGTACAGAATGCTATGTCTTCCTCTCAAGTTTGTCTCTCAAGTTGGATTATTCCTTCTCAAGCTAGGATAATCAGAATTTTGGAATTCCGGTTTGAGGATTTGTACCTGTATTCGCATTCATAAAAATGTTTTTCCCCCCTATAAGTTCTGCCTCCAGGTACAGTTTTTTTATTGTATGAGGCAGTATGCTTGTTTACGGCATGCTGACTCACATCCTATGTAAATAGCTTCTCCCTGCAGTACAGAAGCACTTGTATCCTAACATTTTGTGTACAAAGCCACTGTCATGCTTCTTATCCTCACCTATTGTTACATCTCACTGGCCCTTTAAATCCCCAGCAACTGCCATAAATAGCAACAATCCTCACTTACTCATTGCTTGGTATTGATTCATTCCGGACCAGTCCTGAGCTCCACCCTCTACCTGCAGTCTGTGCAGCTACTCTTCCTGAGCCCTGTCTCATTCAAGCTGCTTCTCTGTGAAGTGAACTGCTCCGCTACCGGAACTCCGGCCTCTGTGACGTCACACGCCACTTTCTGCCGACATTCAGCTGCTATCTTACCGCTCTCAGCACTTACCTTACTTGCGGTTATACCGAAGTCCAGTCTCCAACTTTAGCTCTATCAGGTACCAATATTAAGGGGGTTCTTTTGCTTATATTGTTTATGTTGCTCAAACTGTACACTTACCGCAATCTCCTATGTGCACTAGTTATAAGAGCTCATGTTACTTTACAAGTATCCATTACCCATTGCTTCCAAAACACCTTAAGGCTTACAATCTCCTTGTTTTGTGCACAAACATATATAATTTCATGGTATAACGTTAACAATATATCATAACTGAGGTTAAAAGCAACTAGTTACACTGCTGAATTGTATTAAACCCGATACTTCAGCTATAGTGCTTGCTGATGCTTTGTTTATTTTTTCCTTACTTTTTTCACATATCAACTGCTAGTTGTGTGTGTGCTAGGTTATCACATATTACTAAAGGGTAATATTAATGTGACACCCTGCAACACACTTAGCTACACCATTTATATATATATATATATATATATTGTTTTATCAGTAGCTGTGGTCCACTCTAATTTTTTTTTGAAATATATGTTTTTATTAAATTTTTCAATTGGTTTAATACAGAAAAGAAAACAAATAATCTATTATCACAATACACTCCAACATTTGTAGGATAACAGCATTGGTATTACTTCCTCTTAGACTTTATATTAAACAAAAGAGAAAAAGAAGGAAAAGGAAATGAGAGAAAGAGAAGAAAAGAGATGCAGGTACATTTATATAGTTTATATCTGTGCGATCCATTGTGTGATTATATAAATCCTCTTTTACAATTAACTCCATCACCCGTTTAATATGTTTGACCCATGACACTGTCCCCTCTGTTTAACTAATGTTAGCTGGGTCCTGTTCCCAGAAGAATATTACCTCCAGAATGAAGTTTTTTTCCCTATATAGCTATAGTACATTTTTTCTAGTTTAAGTACCATAGTGACCTCCGATATCCACTGTTCTAGACTAGGAATCTCTAATTTCTTCCACTTTCTAGGGATCAGTCTTTTCGCGCAGGTTATCATGCAGGATAATAATTTCCCTCTATATACACAACCTAAGTTAGGGGTTTGATTCAGTAATATCATGGAGGGGTTAAGTGTTATGTCTAGTTTTATTACATCTCTAATGTAAGTGTTTATCTGGTCCCAGAAAGGTCTCAGGTTTGGGCATGACCACCAGATATGGGTCATGGTTCCTATTTCTCCACAGTGTCTCCAACAAAGAGGCGACACTGACGGAAAAATTTTGCATAATCTATGTGGAGTTAAATACCATCTGGACAGTATTTTGAAATTTAGTTCCACTAAGGTAAGTGAGATAGATGATTTTTTTGTAGAGATGAACGATTGAGACCACTGTTCTTCAGTAATTTCTAGTTGTAGCTCATGTTCCCATTGTTTTGTGTAGGACGGCTTAGTGTTAGGCGTCTGCTTACTCAATATTGCGTAAATCAAGGAAATATGTGATTTTGTCAAGGAAGTGGATGTGCATAGGTTCTCAAATGGTGTTAGGGCTCTCAGAAGTTCATTCTTTTGTGGGTCTGTCATAACAGAGTGTCTCGTTTGTAAGTATATGTACCACTTGTCAAAGGGTGGGCCTATTTCTTCTTTTAGGTCATGTTGGCTTTTAAACAGGCCTTTTTGTATCAGTGTGTGGATAGGGACATTTACGTAGTTGGGGCAGGAGTTGGTTAAACCCTCCAAATTATCTGGAAAGAAGTATGGGTTGTGGAATATGGGGGATAAGGGGGAGATCTTCGTAGAAAGTGTGTTGTGGTCTTTAAGTATTTTATCCCATGTATCTAGAGTGGATTTAATCAGTGGGTTGGTCCTTGTCAGATATGGTCTGTGTTTTTTCAGTAGCCAGGGTAAGCTAGACATGTTGGGCGTGTTTATTAATTGTGCCTCCATCTGGACCCACTGTTTTGATGGGTTGTTATGACTCCATGCTACTATCCGTGCTAGGATAGTTGCTAAGTAATAATTCCTAAGGATCGGGACACTCAGTCCCCCGTCTTCTTTGGCAAGGTATAGAGTCTTTCTAGCTACTCTCGGTTTACTGTATGCCCAAATGAATGATTCCATGCGTTTTTGATGGGTGTTAAAAAAGTGTTGGGGTATATCTATAGGCAGCGCTTGGAACAAGTAGAGATATTTGGGTATTATTGACATTTTGATCGCATTTATGCGCCCCATCCATGACAGATGACCCTGTCTATGCCAGGTGCCTAATAGTTGGTTTATTCCTTCATATAAAGGTGTAAAGTTTTTAGTGTATATCTCCGATGGGTTATCTGGGATGATTGTCCCGAGGTAGGTGACCGACTTGACTATGTCAAATTGTGTATGATCGGTGATGAATTGAGTAGTTGATTCGTCTAGGTTAAGGGGCATTAGCATGGACTTGTCAAGATTGATCGAGAAGTTAGAAACCTGGTTATAATTTTGAAAGACTTCTAATAATGGGGGCAAAGAGGTCTTTGGTTCTGTTAGTGTAAATATAATGTCGTCCGCAAAAAGAAGACATTTTTGAGTATAAGGGCCATAAGTGAAGCCTTTAATATCAGGGTGTGTTCTCACTATAGTCGCCAGAATTTCTACGGTAAGGATAAAAAGGAGAGGTGAGAGGGGGCATCCTTGTCTCGTGCCATTCTTGATTAGGAAGCTATTGGATAAAGTGCCATTGGCTATTACTTTAGCTGAGGGGATGGTGTAGAGAGCTTTAATTCTGTCTATAAATTTGTCAGGGAAGTTGAATTTCGTCAGTGTCGCCCACATGAAGTCCCAGTCAACTCTGTCAAATGCCTTTTCGGCGTCGGTGGAAAGGAATGTCATGGGTATATTATTATCTGTCGCGTGTTGTAGTGTATGTAGTATTCTTGTAGTGTTGTCTTTTGCTTCTCGTCCTTGTATGAAACCCACCTGGTCATTATTAACAATTTGGGGGAGAATGTTATGTAGTCTTGAGGCTAATAGTTTTGCATACATTTTCATGTCTATATTGATTAGGGAAATTGGTCGGTAGTTTTGAACTCTGTCAGCCATTTTCCCCGGTTTAGGGATCACAGTAATGGATGCTTCTAAAAGCGGTTGGGAGAATTGTGAGCCATTATCAATGTCTTGATAGAGTGATAGTAATTGTTTTCCACAGTGAAGTTTAAATAGTTGATAAAATTTAGAGGTGAGGCCATCTGGGCCTGGTGCTTTGCCAGCTGGTAGAGAATTTATGGTGTCTAAAACCTCTTGTAGAGTGATTGGAGTGTCTATATATTCCTTATCTGTGTCGGAGATCATTGGGACTTCTACTTTAGATAGATACTGCTGTATAAGCTCTAGTTTATTGTTAGTGTTCTGGTTATTTAGATTGTATAAAGATCTATAGTATTCTGCGAAGCTTTCAGTGATAGTGTCGTTTTGGTGCTGAGTAGTGCCATCTTGGCCTCTTAGCTTGCGGATGTATGTTTGCAATTTTTTCTTTTTTAATGATCTAGCTAACATTTTCCCTGCTTTGTTGCTTTCGATGAAGAATTTGGCTCTAGTGGTTAATGCTCGTAGATGTGCATTATGGGTTAAATGTGCGTTTAGTGCTGCCCTGGCTGCAGTCAAGTCAGATAGTCTCTGGGAAGATTTGGGGTCATGTTTATGTGCCACTTCTGCCCTTTTTAAATTATCTATGAGGGAGAGATATATAGCCGATCTTTGTTTGCGGATTCTATGAGTGTGTTGGATAATTTCACCTCTAATGGTGCATTTGAATGCTTCCCAATTATTGGTTGTGGATGTGTCCGAAGGGTTGTTATGTAGGAAAAATTCCTCTACACGTTTATCTATCGCCTCTACGACTGTAGTGTCGGTAAATATGTTATCGTTAAGTCTCCAGTGGTTTCTCGGTTTGGGTTTGGTTAGCCATGTAAAGGAAGTTAAAACCATGCTATGGTCGGACCATGGGGTGTGCGATAATTTGGAATGTTTAAGATTCGAAAGCATATTTTGGGAACACAGGATATAGTCAATTCTCGAGTAACTGCGTTGTGGGTTGGAGAAGAAAGTGAAATCTTTGGTTTCGGGGTGAGCTACTCGCCATGTGTCAAATAGCGTGGGAATCTGAAGTGTCATGTAGTTAGTTTTGATATGCCTGATAGGTATATAAGATTTCCCAGAGGAGGTGTCTAGGGCTTGGGCATATTGGGAAGTTCAGGTCTCCTCCCAGCAATATCGGTCCTTTTGCAATGTCTAGTAGGGATCTGGTAACTAATCTGAAGAAGGGAGGTGTAGGTCTATTAGGTGTGTATATGTTGGCAATAGTGATAGGTCTATTGTAAAGTAAGCCTATCAGAATCAAAATCCTGCCCTCTTTATCTCGAAAGGTGTCTAGTAGCTCGAAGGGAATCCCTCGTCTAATTGATGTGCAAACTCCATTTTTCCCGTCTGTACCGGAACTGAGAAAGTGCTGAGTGTAGTATCTGTTGGAGATGGTAGGTGTTCTATGTTTTTTGAAGTGAGTTTCTTGTGTCAGTACGATATCTACCTTTTTCTTATAAAAATCGTGGAATGCTATGGATCTCTTTTCCTGGGATAGAAAACCCTTAACATTTTGTGTTGCTATCAAAAAATCTCCTGCAGCGTCATTGGTTGTCATAGTTATTCTCTCAATTTAAGTGTGCGTCTGTATGTGGCTTTAAGCTGGGTAATGAGGACTCTTTGTGAATATGTTCGTACAAGTGGCGTGATAAGATCTGGAGTGTGGAGGAGTGAGAGTTTGTGTGTGAAGAATGTGTGTATAGTGTTGTGTGTGTGTGTGGTGGTTCAACTGTGTTTGAATGAAACAACAAAATGCTCTACTGTGTAACAAAAAGTAGAGAAAAAATAGTAAAAAAGAAAAATTAGTGAGGAACAAATCACAGAAATAAGGCTATAAATTGAAAACTTATACCGTAGGTTGCTGGTCTTGCCTGCATAATAGGTGGACCTAGGCTGTTGAATAAAATTCAGTAAACAAATAACATTCAGTTAAGAATACAAATTTGAAAAGTTTACAATAACATGGATGTCTAAGGAAACCATCTGAGAAATCGTTAAGAATACAGATGAGTATTTAAACTTCGGTAAAACAGTACCCAACTTTCACAATCAAGTTACCTCCCCCCTTATATGTATATTCACAGCTAGCCCCTTCTTATGAACTCAATGATGATTGACATAAACTATAGGCCGTGTGATTGGGGTCCTGAAAAAATCGGTTGGCATCTGGCAAGGATATATTTCTTTAGATAATCTTTCAGGGATATAGTTCATAGGTAACCTGTGTTTAACAGTTGCAAAGTCCTATAGTTAGAAAAACTTCCAGAAAGTTCAAATCTAGAAGTAGATCCTCGACTTACTTATGGAAGGTAACATGTGTATATGGTATCTAAGTTTAAGTCTTACCCCAGTTCATAATTTGTCAGCGGTGTTCCTGGGTTACCGCAGGAGTGGGTAATTGGCATTTACGTGGGGGTCTCTTTGCTGGTGTTTGCCAATTCTTACGTTGATCTTTAGGGAGCTGCATGACAGCTTGATGTAGTCGCCCATTTTCTGAGCTTTCAGATGTTAGGGCAGGAACCCCTAATTGTTTGCAGAATTGTAAAGAGTTTAGGGGGTCCTTGCATTCGTATCGGCGTCCTTCCTTTTGGACTATGAGGGATACAGGAAAGCCCCATCTATATGGGACCTTAAGGTTTCTCAGGTGGGCAGTTAGCTCATTATAAGCTTTCCTCTGTTGTAATGTGCGGTAGGATAGGTCTTGGTATATTTGGATTTTCGATCCTTGGTGAATTATATGTGGTTGTCGCCTGGCAATAGATAGAATCTTTTCTTTATCCTGATAACTTTGGAAACAGACTATGATGTCCCTGGGTGGTTGATCTTCTTGTGGTTTTGGTCTCAGGGACCGGTGTGCCCTTTCAAGGGAGATGTGTTTATCTTCTTCGTTATCAGATGAAAGGAGCATACCATGAAACATGCCCTGTAGGAAATCTTTTATTTCTGTCCCTGCGACCTCTTCTGGGATACCTCTAAATCTAAGATTACAGCGCCTCGTTCTGTTTTCGAGGTCATCCAGCTTATTTTCTAGGTCCTTAATGAGTGTATCATGTTGGGACACTGTATGGGTGATCTCTGTCATATTTATACATATATCTTCGTGTTCGCCTTCTAGTGCTTCGACTCTGGCCCCCAGGTCCGTGATATCTTTTTTAAGGTCAGCACATTCCTGCTTAATGCAACTTTTCACTTGATCAATTAATATTGCTATATCTTTAATGGTGACAGGTTGATCTACATCTCTGTCTGTAGCTGAATAAGGTGATTTAGGGGAGCCAGGCTGGGAGATAGAGTACTGCTCTAAATCCTCTTCCTCTGCTAAAGAGTGTTGTGGGGACTTCTTCTTCTCTGCATTCTTAAAGAAGGTGGAGACCGCACTTTGTGTGGTGTTATTGTTTTTCACAAGTTTGTCTGATTTGGGCGGTTTGCGTAGTGCCATTGTGGGTTATTGTTTCGGTACTTATCCCTGTTAGTTGGTCAGAAGTTCTGCGTAGTTATAATCACAGTAATTTGGGCTGTATTAATGAGTTTTCCCCTTGCTGAGTTAAAGTCCACTCGAGACCCCTCTGTATGTAAAAATTTATGCACAGATCGTATCGGCAGTGGTGGTCTATTGAAGTTATATCTGAGCCTTCCTGCCGTTTTGCATAGAGAGTGCTGGGTTGTCTCCTATAAAGTTATGCAGGCATTGTAGGTAATGTGAGGCGCTGTGTGTATGGGGTCAAGCAGCGTGTAGGCCTTTACATAGCGTGTGTGTTGCGCAGCATCGCAATACCAGATCTTGTGTTGTACTCACGTTAGGCCATCTGCTCTGTGTTGCCGATTCTCAGTTATGCCCCGAGGGTATTACATTGCCGGGTCTTTTATCTGTGCTTGTGGGTTATATAACGTCCAGCTGTGGTTTAAGCCTTGAAAGTCCGCTCCGTTGTAGCGTGCATGCGAGGGCCTTCCTATTAGGATTCAAGGCTTGCATGAGTTGCGACCTGGGTTCTCGATAAAAAGTTGTCCGGTTGGTTCCTGTGGACTTTGGCAATCCGGTGCACGATCAATTAGCTAGTTTGCTCGAACAGAACCTGTTTTATCACGATTAGCCTTATCTCTGCGTGAGGAGCTCTAACGACTTGCAGCCATCTTGGATGCCTGCCGGCTCCGCCCTCCCGTGGTCCACTCTAATTTATGTCTCTTTTTCAGACATTACAGAAATACCAAGCGCTTTAAAATGGACCCAACTGATATGAATACACACATACAAACACTAACTAACAAAGTAGATTTATTAACTGAAGGTCTTACTGCACTAAAACTTGAAAATGACAATTTGAAAACTTATATCAAGGAGGTAGTTGATAGGAAGCCCCCTCCTCTAGAACCCCAGATTAGTACCCCTGAACCTTTCTCTGGAGATAGGAAGATTTTTAGGGAATTCAAAAATTCCTGCTATTTATTATTTACTCTCAAACCCTATACATATCCTACTGATAGGGTAAAAGTTATGACAACCATTTCCTACTTAAGGGCAGAGCCTAGGGCATGGGCTAATACTTTTTTGGAGCACAATGATGACATTCTCAATTCCTTGGACTCTTTTTTTCTCTGCCTTATCACAAATTTATGAGGATCCCTTTAAGCAGCAAACGGCTGAAAATGCCATGAGGTCTTTAAGGCAGAGGAAAAGAGAGGTAGAGGAATATATAGCAGAATTCAAGCGGTGGGCTCCCGACACCCAATGGAACAACTTGTCTCTCCGAAATCAATTTCGGTTGGGGTTGTCGGATGCTGTTAAGGATGAGCTCTCTCGCACCCAAATACCTCCTACTTTGGAACAACTTATAGATCTCTCTATCTGCATAGATAGAAGGCTCAGGGAAAGACATCATGAGAGAACTAGTCATGACTCATCCTCTAGACCAAGGTTTCCAACTAACCCACCCAGTACACACTCAAAACCCCCTCCAGAACCTATGGATATCGCCTTCCTGAGAGGACCCCTAAGTTCCCAGGAAAAGATAAGACGTCGCACTCATAACCTGTGCATGTACTGTGCCTCTGATGAGCACGGGATTAGAGACTGCCCCAACCTCATTCGCCAAAGAAAGGGTAAGCTGTTTACTCCCTCTCCTTCACTTAAGACTGTACTCAAAAGCAATCAGTATTGTAAAACTAATCTTGTTTTACAGTGGGATCAAACTCGGGTGACCGTCCAAGGGATTATTGACTCCGGAGCCTCCCTCTCCTACATTGATGTAACTTTTTGTGAAACAAATAAAATACCCCTGCATAAGAAACTGTCTCCTGTTCATTTGAGAGGGATAGATGGAGAGGTCTTGTCCACTGGACCTGTTCTGTTTGAAACGGCTCCCATCTTAATGTCGACAGAGTGTCACCATAGGGAGTATATCAAATTCGATGTCATTACCTCACCCAATTTTCCTCTAATTTTAGGGTTGCAGTGGCTTAGGCAACATGATCCTGTTATCTCTTGGTCATCTCTTTCTCTACAATTTAGATCTGAATATTGCAAGATAACCTGCTACCCCCAACTGTTACTTCAACCTTCTCCTGAAGGGTTGCATACAAATGTGCCCATTGATTATGACGATTTTACTGATGTGTTCAGCAAGAAACAATCAGAAAATCTCCCACCACACAGGCCATATGACTGCCCAATCGATTTACTTCCAGGTGCAGCTATTCCCTGTGGGCACATTTTCCCTTTGTCTAAACCAGAATTACTACATCTTAAAACTTACCTCGAAGAAAATCTTAAAAAAGGTTTTATAAGACCATCAACTTCTCCTGCAGCAGCAGGGATTTTCTTCGTAAAAAATAAAGATGCTTCTCTAAGACCTATAGTGGACTATAGGCAGTTAAATAAAATAACGATAAAAAAACGTTACCCCCTACCACTTATCAGCGAATTAATTGAGCGTCTAGAGGGCTCTACAATTTTCTCCAAGCTAGACCTTAGAGGCGCCTATAACTTGATCAGGATGAGGGCAGGAGACGAATGGCTGACTGCATTTCATACTCGTTATGGGTTATACGAATATGTAGTCATGCCATTCGGTCTCTGCAATGCTCCTGCCACCTTCCAGCACCTGATAAATGATATTTTCAAGGATATACTGGATATCTACGTGGTCATTTATCTAGACGATATTCTCATTTTCTCAAAATCTCTATCAGAACACAAAATCCACGTCCGTCAGGTATTGACTAGACTCAGAAGCAATTCTTTATATGTAAAAGCTGAAAAATGCACCTTTCATGCTAATAGTATACCATTCCTTGGGTAAATAATATCTGACAAGGGTATACGTATGGATGACACTAAAATTAAAACTGTAGTAGATTGGCCTGTCCCTACGTCCAAAAAACAAGTACAAAGTTTTCTGGGATTCGCCAACTTCTACAGGAAATTTATAAAGAACTACTCATCTCTGGCTAAACCTCTTATTGATCTTACAAAACAAAATATAAAATTCACCTGGACTACTACCACCCAAAATACCTTTGATTTATTGAAATCACGTTTTACCTCTGCACCTATTTTGCGCTACCCTAATTCAGAACTCCCTTATACTCTTGAAGTAGACGCTTCTGACTTCGCCCTTGGAGCTATCCTCTCACACCGACAATCTCTACAACATCCATTGCATCCTGTAGCTTACTATTCTCGTACCTTAACAACAGCAGAGAGAAATTATCCAGTTGGCGAAAAGGAACTCCTCGCCATAAAGGCCGCATTCGAACAATGGAGACACCTACTGGAAGGAGCTACAACACCAACTGTAGTTTACACTGACCATAGGAACTTACAATTCCTGAAGTCCACAAGAACACTCTCTGCCCGCCAAGTTCGTTGGAATTTATTCTTCTCACGCTTTAACTTTCTCATCACCTACAGACCAGCCAGCAAGAATGGGAAGGCAGATGCGCTATCTCGTCTCCCACAAACGTTATCAGCAACGACCACAACCCAGAACATTATTCCTGAAGAAAATTTCCTTCTGTTTATGATTGATTCTGTTCCTTTACTACGTACTGAACAAATAAAAGATTCTTCAAAACCTGAACATCTATTAAGGAAGAACAACAATGGACTCTACTGTTATGGGAATAAACTGTACCTCCCTCCATCTCTACGTGACCAACTATTCAGATCCGCTCATGATTCATCTCTTGGGGGACATTGTGGTCTGAAAAAAACTAGAGAATTGGTACAGAGATCTTACTGGTGGCCTACCATGTTGACTGACGTAACACAGTTCATAAACTCTTGCCCCACTTGTACCATATCCAAAAGGAACAAAAGACCACCTTATGGTCTTCTACTCTCAATACCTACCCCCGAGAAACCCTGGCAGGAAATCGCTCTGGATTACATCGTGGATTTACCTACATCTGACAAAAACACCACTATTGTAGTGGTAGTGGATCTTTTCAGCAAAATGATCCATCTGATACCTTATCACAAACTACCCACCGCAGCAGAAACCATACAACTACTTTTAACACATGTTATCAGGCTACATGGTTTACCTAAGAAGATTCTGACCGATCGAGGGTCTCAATTTACTAGCGCTCTCTGGTCTGCCTTCTGCAAGCAGTTCTCCATTGAAAAGTCCCTCTCTTCTTCTTACCATCCTCAGACAAATGGGCAGACGGAACGGTGTAATCAATGGGTGGAACAGTTCCTACGAACTTATTGCCATACTAACCAACACTCCTGGTCCCAACAGTTACATTTCGCTGAATTCGTCTTCAATAATACTCTGCATTCTACAACTAAACAAACACCTTTTTATGTCAACTATGGTTTCCATCCTACGTTCCAATACTTGCCTGAACTAGTTTCGGATCATTCCCACATTTCAGATTTAGCTTCCACTATCAGTTCCAACTTCATAACCATCAAACAAGCAATTGAAGACGCAAAGGTTATACAGAAAAAGTATTATGACCGCCGTCGCACTCCACCACCTATTTACAAAGTAGGAGATCTAGTCTGGCTCTCCACAAAAAATCTTCGCTTATCAACTCCATCCAGGAAGCTTTCACCTCTCTTCATTGGACCATTCCCTGTACAGCGGGTTATCAACTGCAATGCTGTTCGACTCACTTTGCCTACTTCACTCAAAATACATCCCACTTTCCATGTATCCTTGCTTAAACCTTACCGAACCTTACGTAGCCAACCCGTGGATACTACACTACCCTCTGTTTCTGTAGACCCTAACATGGAATATGAGGTAGAGGACATTTTGGATGCTAGACGTCTCAGGGGTGTCCTTCAATATCTAATTAAATGGAAGGGTTATTCTAGTGAGCACAACTCTTGGGAACCATCCACCAATATCTCAGCTCCTAGATTACTTTCCAGATTCCACCAAAGACACCCAGATCGTCCTGGACCTTGAGCATCGGTGCTGCTCCTGGAGGGGGGTGTTCTGTCATGCTTCTTATCCTCACCTATTGTTACATCTCACTGGCCCTTTAAATCCCCAGCAACTGCCATAAATAGCAACAATCCTCACTTACTCATTGCTTGGTATTGATTCATTCCGGACCAGTCCTGAGCTCCACCCTCTACCTGCAGTCTGTGCAGCTACTCTTCCTGAGCCCTGTCTCATTCAAGCTGCTTCTCTGTGAAGTGAACTGCTCCGCTACCGGAACTCCGGCCTCTGTGACGTCACACGCCACTTTCTGCCGACATTCAGCTGCTATCTTACCGCTCTCAGCACTTACCTTACTTGCGGTTATACCGAAGTCCAGTCTCCAACTTTAGCTCTATCAGGTACCAATATTAAGGGGGTTCTTTTGCTTATATTGTTTATGTTGCTCAAACTGTACACTTACCGCAATCTCCTATGTGCACTAGTTATAAGAGCTCATGTTACTTTACAAGTATCCATTACCCATTGCTTCCAAAACACCTTAAGGCTTACAATCTCCTTGTTTTGTGCACAAACATATATAATTTCATGGTATAACGTTAACAATATATCATAACTGAGGTTAAAAGCAACTAGTTACACTGCTGAATTGTATTAAACCTGATACTTCAGCTATAGTGCTTGCTGATGCTTTGTTTATTTTTTCCTTACTTTTTTCACATATCAACTGCTAGTTGTGTGTGTGTGCTAGGTTATCACATATTACTAAAGGGTAATATTAATGTGACACCCTGCAACACACTTAGCTACACCATTTATATATATATATATATATTGTTTTATCAGTAGCTGTGGTCCACTCTAATTTATGTCTCTTTTTCAGACATTACAGCCACACCTGCCTCTCTGAAAGAAGACAGCTCCGCAGCCTTCAGACCTTCCTTTAGTCTTTTGATCTCGCTCTTTCATTTCTCATTTACTTTATGTCCCTTTTTATGACAAGATTTAAGTGGACGGCAAAACATTAAAGTTTACCTTACCATGTGGGATGCATTCTCTAAGTTTGTAATTCATATATTGTCTTCTGGGCAAACAGGGATCACAGTCTATATTTGCAGCGATCTTCTAGTAGGTACCTTTTAGCTTTCCTGGTAACCCTATGCACCAGTGGGGCTTGTATCATGACAGCAATTAACAAATTAAGTGAAAACATTTAAAAACATATTTATGCAATATTCATATTTAATAAAGTGTTATACTGTGTTATATTTTATCTAATCAAATGTTCTTCACATAAGGGAATATGTTCTATGTACTTGCGTGTAGATAGATATATATATATATATATATATATATATTGTGCCAAAATACCTGATATATGTAGAAATATGTATTTATGAATAAATAGAACATATTATTATGCTTTGTGAATAATGGAATGGAATGTGAAATATTCATATATTTCCATGTCTGATCAGTGCACGTAAAAAATGTGTGATCTGGTTTGCGCGCGAATGCTGAACCAAAAATGGGCCAACTTCTAAGCTTACATTCCTGCTTTTTCAAATAAATATACCAAGAGAACGAAGAAAAATTGATAATAGGAGTAAATTAGAAAGCTGCTTAAAATTGCATGCTGAATCATGAAAGAAAAAACATTGGGTTTCATATCCCTTTAATAGAGCATAATGCAGTCTTTTTATATCATTATGTAACATATTTAGCCCTGTTTGAGTAAGTGCTAGGTTAGGCCATTATACTAACCTTGTATTTTTTTGCTTAAAGGGATATAAAAGAACAGAAAGAAAAGGCCCTGATGTGTTAGAGCATTTTATTTAGCATTTAACTTGGTATTTAAAGGGACATTAAACTGCTTGGTATAACTAAAGTGTTCTCCACAGAACATTTTGCTTTTGGCATTATAAAGTGTGATAGATGGGGGAAGTGTGATATTTTCTAATATTATATCATTTTCTGCTATCAAAAGCACAAATTAGTTGAATCATTTAACATAAATTTATTAAATGATAATCTGTGCAATAAAAAATTAACGGCTAGATTACGAGTTTTGCGGTAAGAGCTGCTCAGTGCTAACTTGCACGTTATTGTCACCGCTCACTTACCTACAGCGCTGGTATTACAGGTTTTCATAAACCCGGCGTTAACAGGCAAGAAGTGAGCATATAGCAAAATTGTGCTCCATACCGCACTCCAATACCAGCGCTGCTTAAGTCAGCGGTGAGCTGGTTTTACGTGCTTGTGCACGATTTCCCCATAGACATCAATGGGGAGAGCCGGCTGAAAAAAAGCCTAACACCAGCAATAAAGCAGCGTAAAGCTCAGTAACGCAGCCTCATTGATTCCTATGGGGAAAGAAAATTTATGTTTACACCTAACACCACCAATCAGCAAGCGCTATCCAGGAGCTAAACCAAAAATAAGCTGACTCCTAAGCTTACATTCCTGCTTTTTCAAATAAAGATACCAAGAGAACGAAGAAAAATTGATAATAGGAGTAAATTAGAAAGTTGTTTAAAATTGCATGCTCTATCTGAATCATGAAAGAAACAAATTTGGGTTTCATATCCCTTTAAAAAACATTCGGCCAGATTACGAGTTTGGCGTTAGAGGCTGTGCGGTGCTAACGAGCAGTTTTTTCTCACCGCTCACTTCCCTGCAGCGCTGGTATTACGGGTTTTTATAAACCTGACGTTAAAAGGCAAGAAGTGAGCGTTGAGCAAAATTGTGCTCCTTACCGCACTTCAATACCAGCGCTGCTTAAGTCAGCGGTGAGCTGGTCGTACGTGCTCGTGCACGATTTCCCCATAGGAATCAACGGGGAGAGCCGACTGAGAAAAAGTCTAACACCTGCCAAAAATCAGCATAAATCTTAGTAACGCAGCCCCATTGATTCCTATGGGGAAATAAAAGTTATGTTTACACCTAACACCCTAACATGAACCCAGAGTCTAAACACCCCTAATCTTACACTTATTAACCCCTAATCTGCCGCCCCAACATCGTCGCCACCTACATTATATTTTTTAACCCCTAATCTACCGCTCCAGACATCGCCGCCACTATAATAAACATATTAACCCCTAAACCACCGCACTCCCGCCTCGCAAACATTAGTTAAATATTATTAACCCCTAATCTGCCACCCCCGACATCGCTGACACCTACATAATACTTATTAACCCCTAATCTGCCGCATTGGACATCACCACAATGATAATAAACATATTAACCCCTAAACCGCCACACTCCTGCCTCTCAAACACTAGTTAAATATTATTAACCCCTAATCTGATGCCCCTAACATCGCCGTTACCTACCTACATTTATTAACCCCCTAATCTGTCGCCGCCACTATACTATATTTATTAACCCCTAAACCGAAGTCTAAGCCTAACTCTACATCCCTTAACTTAAATATAATTGAAATAAATCTAAATAAAAACGACTATTAATAACTAAATAATTCCTATTTAAAACTAAATACTTACCTGTAAAATAAACCCTAAGCTAGCTACAATATAACTATTAGCTACATTGTATCTAGCTTAGGGTTTATTTTTATTTTACAGGCAAGTTTGTATTTATTTTAATTAGTTAGAATAGTTACTAAATAGTTATTAACTATTTACTAACTACCTAGTTAAAATAAATACAAATTTACCTGTAAAATAAAACCTAACCTGCCTTACACTAACACCTAACCTTACACTACAATTAAATAAATTACCTAAATTAAATACAATTACCTAAATTACAAAAACAAACAAACACTAAATTACACAAAATATTTTTTTTATCACATATTTAAACTAATTACACCTAATCTAATAGCCCTATCAAAATAAAAAAAGCTCCCCCCAAGATATAAAAAAACCCTAGACTAAACTACCAATAGCCCTTAAAAGGGCCTTTTGCGGGGGCATTGCCCCAAATAAATCAGCTCTTTTACCTGTAAAAAAAAAATTAATAATACAAACACCCCCTCAACAGTAAAACCCACCACCCACACAACCAACCCCCCAAATAAAACCTAACTAAAAAAACCTAAGCTCCCCATTGCCCTGAAAAGGGCATTTGGATGGGCATTGCCCTTAAAAGGGCATTTAGCTCTTTTTCAATTGCCCAAAAGGCCTAATCTAAAACTAAAACACACCCAATAAACCCTTAAAAAAACCTAACACTAACCCCCGAAGATCCACTTACAGTTTTGAAGACCCGACATCCATCCTCAACGAAACGGCAGAAGTCCTTATCGAAGCCTGCAGAAGTCTTCATACAAGCGGCCGAAGTCTTCATCCAAGCCCGCAGAAGTCTTCATCCAGACTGCATGTTCTATCTTCATCCATCCGGCACAGAGCGGCTCCATCTTCAAGACATCCGGCGCAGAGCATCCTCTTCAATCGAAGTCTTCTTGCTGAATGAAGGTTTCTTTAATTGACGTCATCCAAGATGGCGTCCCTTTAATTCCGCTTGGCTGATTCTATCAGCCAATCGGAATTAAAGGTGAAAAAAATCCTATTAGCTGATGCAATCAGCCAATAGAATTGAGCTTCAATCCTATTGGCTGATCCGATTAGCCAATAGGATTAAGCTCGCATTCTATTGGCTGTTCCATTGGCTTCTCTTCGTTGAGGATGGATGTCGGGTCTTCAAAACTGTAAGTGGATCTTCAGGGGTTAGTATTAGGCTTTTTCTTTTACAAGATATGATGAGTCCATGGATTTCATCCTTACTTATGGGATTATGCCTCCTGGTCAGCAGGAGGAGGCAAAGAGCACCACAGCAGAGCTGTATATATAGCTCCTCCCTTCCCTCCCACTCCAGTCATTCTCTTTGCCTGTGTTAGTGATAGGAAGAGGTAAAAGGAGGTGTTAGTTTAGATTCTTCAATCAAGAGCTTATTATTTTCAAATGGTGCCAGTGTGTACTTTTTTACTCAGGGTACAGCTATAGGGTCTGTGCAGATTACATCCGTCCATCTGTGACTCCCAAGGAGGGCTGCCCTGATGAATATGGTCTTAGCAAGTTTTATCTAAGACCCAGTTTGTTCCCACAGATTCCTGGAGGAGATGAAGGTCCTCTTGCAGTGTGGGACGAGTCATGTTGTTACTCAACATGGAGGTATGTGCAGTCTTTATTTTCTGTGACACTTGGTACCTCAGAAAGGACTGTCCCTCTCTATATGCTGACCTATGTCTGTGCCCTATTATATCTCAGAGCAGGATATGGCTGTTATGGCTGGGGGTAAACAGAGAAGAATGCTTGAGGCAAGGGTCATTAGGGGTTAATGCGGTAGAAATTTACACTATTTTACCCTTTTTATGTGTGGGCTGATGCTGGGGCTATCGGAGTGGTGCACTCCGGATAACTTAAATTTTATTATGCTTGCGGCATGGTTATAGACATGGAAATGTAAGATGTATTTTACTGGGGGACTGGCTTCATGTGGGGCACTTTTATGAGGTGCAACGATACTCCGGTGGCTCCATTTTTGTGTTTTCCTAATACAGTATTGAGCCGCACGGGAGTTCCGCTTTGACACGCCCACGATTTGCGGGGCACTTTTTCGCGCGCAAGTAGATGCAGCGCAGTGCCTGTCTGGGAGTCGATCGGATGCTTGACTCTGTTGTTCTGTCTGGACCACATGGATAGTTAGAACTCAGGCGGTCTAGACACTCTGCTGCACGGGTGACGTTTCTTTGTCTCAGAGAGGGGGCAGGTAAGCGCCGCAGCGGAGCTGTGACGAGGTGTTAAAATCTGAAGTAGATAAGTTTGCAGGTGCAATTATCCTTTAGGAGTTAGTTAATTACTCATGGGATACGTATAACTGCGATCTTTATTTTGCAAGGCCACAATTATAAGTGTTTTTCAGGCGCACAAGTGTGCTGCGCAACGGTTTTTTATTTTCTTTTAAAGGCACAATTGTTTTTTATTCTAAATAGATTGTGTATAAAAAGTGTTTGATATAACTGAATACAAATTTCTGTCTTTACGATGGATGACCTTGAAGCCAGTACTTGTTCCATGTGTTTAGATGCCATTGTGGAACCCCCGCTAACTTTTTGTCCCTCATGCACTGAGAGGGCACTGCAATGTAAAGAGAACATTTTTCTTAACAAAGATATAGCGCAGGATGTTTCTCAGACTGATGAGACTCATGGTATGCCAATTCTTTGTCCCCAAACGTCACAGACCTTAACACCCACTCAAGTGACGCCATGTTCTTCAACTGCGTCCACTTCATTTACTCTGCAGGATATGGCTGCAGTTATGTCATCCACCCTTACAGAAGTTTTATCCAGGTTGTCAGTGTTACAGGGCAAACGCAGCAGGACAGAAGCCACTTTGGTTCCTGCGACTTCTGATGGCTATCTCCGATGTGCCCTTCCAGGGATCTGATTTGGGGGGCAGGGAACTTCTGTCTGAGGGGGAACTTTCCGACTCAGGGAGTGTGTTACCTCAGACAGACTCTGACGTCATGTCCTTCAGATTTAAGCTTGAACACCTTCGCCTGTTACTTCGGGAGGTTTTAGCGACTCTGGATGACTGTGACTCTATTGTGGTACCTCCAGAGAAATTGTATAAGATGGACAAATACTTAGAGGTTCCTTCTTATTCTGACGTGTTTCGGTTCCTAAGAGAATTTCGGAAGTTATTACGCGGGAATGGGAAAGACCGGGTATCCCGTTCTCACCGTCTCCTAATTTTAAGAAAATGTATCCTATAGCTTACACTGTTCGGGATTCTTGGCAAACGGTCCCTAAGGTGGAGGGAGCTATATCTACCCTGGCTAAGCGTACAACTATTCCTATTAAGGACAGTTGTGCTTTCAAAGATCCTATGGATAAAAAGTTAGAGGGTCTTCTAAAAAAGCTATTTATTCACCAGGGTTTTCTATTACAACCGACGGCTTGTATTGTACCAGTTACAACTGCCGCAGCCTTTTGGTTTGACGCCTTGGAAGAGTCACTTAAGACTGAGACTCCTTTAGAGGAAATACTAGATAGAATTAAGGCCCTTAAGCTGGCTTATTCTTTTGTTACAGATGCCGCCTTTCAGATCGCTAAGCTGGCGGCTAAGAATGCAGGATTTGCCATTTTAACGCAAAGAGCTTTATGGTTAAAATCTTGGTCCGTGGATGTGTCCTCTAAATCAAAGCTTTTGGCTATTCCCCAAAGGAAAGACCCTGTTCGGGCCTGACTTGAAAGAAATCATCTCTGACATTACGGGAGGTAAGGGTCACCTCCTACCTCAGGATAAAACAGCTAAACAAAGGGGTAAACAGAGTAATTTTCGTTCCTTTCAAAATTTCAAGGGAATCCCTTCTGTTTCCACTAAAGAGGAAGGGAATTTTACACAAACCAAGTCCACCTGGAGTCCCAACCAGGCTTGGAACAAGGGTAAACAACCCAAGAAGCCCGCTGCTGCTCCCAAAACAGCATGAAGGGGTGGCCCCCGATCTGGGGCCGGATTCTAGTAGGGGGCAGACTTTCTCTCTTTGTCCAGGCTTGGATAAGAGACGTTCAGGATTCCTGGACACTGGAAATCGTGTCTCAAGGGTATCAGCTAGAGTTCAAAAACTCCTTCCCAAGGGGAAGGTTTCTTCTTTCACGATTGTCTGTAGACCAGATAAAAAGAGAGGCGTTCTTACGTTGCGTAAGAGACCTCTCCACTATGGGAGTAATCTGTCCCATTCCAATACAGGAGCAGGGACAGGGGTTTTACTCAAATCTTTTTGTGGTTCCCCCCCAAAAAAAGAAAGAGGGAATGTTCCGACCCATTTTAGACCTCAAAAGTCTAAACAAGTTTCTCAGAGTTCCATCCTTCAAGATGGAGACCATTCGGACAATTCTTCCATTGATCCAGGAGGGTCAATATATGACTGCCGTGGACTTAAAGGATGCATATCTGCATATTCCTATCCACAGAGATCATCACCAGTTTCTAAGGTTTGCCTTCCTGGACAAACATTTTCAGTTCGTGGCTCTTCCTTTCTTGCTGGCCACTGCACCCAGGATCTTCACGAAGGTTCTAGGGTCTCTGTTGGCGGTTCTCAGACCGTGGGGCATTGCAGTGGCGCCTTATCTGGACGATATTCTGATCCAGGCGTCATCTTATCAACTGACAAGATCTCATACAGACATGGTTCTGTCCTTTCTTAGGACTCAACGGGTGGAAGGTGAATCTAGAAAAGAGTTCACTAATTCCGCAGACAAGGGTTCCTTTCCTGGGAACTCTAATAGATTCTATATCCATAAAAATTTTCTTGACGGAAGTCAGAAAGTTAAAGATTCTGAATACATGCCGAGCCCTTCAGTCCAATCCTCAGCCATCAGTGGCTCAGTGCATGGAGATAATTGGATTGATGGTGGCGGCAATGGACATCATTCCGTTTGCTCGTTTTCATCTCAGACCGCTACAACTGAGCATGACCGCCACAACTGAGTGGAATGGAGATTATGCAAATTTGTCTCCTCAGATAGATCTGGATCAGGAGACAAGAGACTCTCTTCTTTGGTGGTTGTCGCCGGATCATCTGTCCCAAGGGACATGCTTCCGCAGACCCTCATGGGTGATAGTGACAACGGACGCCAGTCTACTAGGTTGGGGTGCAGTCTGGAATTCCCTGAAAGCTCAGGGTGTGTGGACTCGGTTGGAGTCTCTACTATCAATATTCTGGAATTGAGAGGAATATTGAATGCGCTTCAGGCTTGGCCTCAGTTGGCTTCGGCCAAATTCATCCTTTTTCAGTCGGACAACATCACGACTGTGGCTTACATCAATCATCAGGGAGGAACAAGGAGTTCCTTAGCGATGACAGAAGTATCCAAAATAATTCGGTGGGCGGAGGCTCACTCTTGATATACATCCCAGGAGTGGACAACTGGGAAGCGGATTTTTTGAGCAGACAGACGTTTCATCCGGGGGAGTGGGAACTCCATCTGGAGGTCTTTGCCACCCTGATTCTCAGATGGGGCAGACCGGAGCTGGATCTTATGGCATCTCGTCGGAATGCCAAGCTCCCGAGATACGGATCCAGGTCCAGGGATCCTCAGGCCGAACTGATAGATGCCTTGGCAGTGCCTTGGTCGTTCAACCTAGCTTATGTGTTTCCACCGTTTGCTCTCCTCCCCCGAGTGATCGCTCGGATCAAACAGGAGAGGGCTTCAGTGAATCTCATCGCTCCTGCGTGGCCTTGTAGGACTTGGTATGCCGATCTGGTGGACATGTCCTCTCTGCCGCCGTGGAAGCTTCCATTGAGGCAGGACCTTCTCATTCAGGGACCCTTCTATCATCCGAATCTAGTTTCTCTGCAGCTTACTGCTTGGAGATTGAACGCTTGATTTTATCTAAGCGAGGGTTTTCTGATTCGGTCATTGATACCTTGATTCAGGCACGTAAGCCTGTTACTAGAAAGATTTACCATGAGATATGGCATAAATATCTTTATTGGTGCGAATCCAAGGGCTACTCATGGAGTAAGGTTCGGATTCACAGGATTTTATCTTTTCTCCAAGAAGGATTGGAGAAAGGGTTGTCAGCAAGTTCCTTAAAGGGACAGATTTCTGCTTTGTCTATTCTGCTACACAAACGTCTATCAGATGTTCCAGATGTTCAATCTTTTTTTAAGGCTCTGTGTGTTTAGACCAATTGCTCCTCCTGGGAGTTTGAATTTAGTTCTTAATGTTCTTCAAGGGGTTCTGTTTGAACCCATGCATTCCATAGATATTAAGTTGTTATCTTGGAAAGTTTTATTTTTGGTTGCTATTTCTTCTGCTCGCAGAGTTTCTGAGCTTTCTGCTTTACAATGTGATTCTCCTTATCTTATTTTCCATTTCTGATAAGGTGGTCTTACGTACCAAACCTGGTTTCCTTCCTAAGGTTGTTTCTAATAAGAATATTAATCAGGAAATTGTTGTTCCTTCATTGTGTCCTAACCCTTCTTCTAAGAAGGAGCGTCTGTTACATATCTTGGACGTGGTTCGTGCCCTTAAGTTTTACTTGCAGGCGACTAAAGATTTTTGTTAATCTTCTTCCTTATTAGTTGTTTTTTCTGGAAGACATAGGGGCCAGAAAGCTACGGCTACCTCTTTCTTTTTGGCTGAAGAGTATTATCCGTTTGGCATATGAGACTGCTTGACAGCAGCTTCCTGAAAGAATTATGGCTCATTCCACTAGGGCTGTGGCTTCCTCATGGGCATTTAAAAACGATGCTTCTGTTGAACAGATTTGCAAGGCTGCAACTTGGTCGTCTCTTCACACTTTTTCCAAATTTTACAAATTTGATACTTTTGCCTCGTCCGAGGCTGTTTTTGGGAGAAAGGTTCTTCAAGCAGTGGTGCCTTCTGTTTAGGTTCCTGTTTTGTCCCTCCCATTTCATCCGTGTCCTATTGCTTTGGTATTGTATCCCATAAGTAAGGATAAAATCCGTGGACTCGTCATATCTTGTAAAAGAAAAGGAAATTTATGCTTACCTGATAAATTTATTTATTTTACGATATGACAAGTCCACGACCCACCCTATCAATTTCGAAGACAGGTCTTTATTTTTGTTAAACTTCAGTCACCTCTGCACCTTGGCTTTTCCTTTCTCTTCCTAACTTCGGTCAAATGACTGGAGTGGGAGGGAAGGGAGGAGCTATATATACAGCTCTGCTGTGGTGCTCTTTGCCTCCTCCTGCTGACCAGGAGGCGTAATCCCATAAGTAAGGATGAAATCTGTGGACTCGTCATATCATAAAAGAAATAAATTTATCAGGTAAGCATAAATTTCCTTTTTTAAGGGTTTATTGGGTGTTTTAGTTTTAGATTAGGGCTTTTGGGCAATTGAAAAAGAGCTAAATGCCCTTTTAAGGGCATTGCCCATCCAAATGCCATTTTCAGGACAATGGGGAGCTTAGTTTTTTTTTAGTTAGGCTTTTATTTGGGGGGTTGGTTGTGTGGGTGGTGGGTTTTACTGTTGGGTTTTTTTTTTTTTTTTTTTTACAGGTAAAAGCTGATTTCTTTGGGGCAATGCCCCGCAATAGGCCCTTTTAAGGGCTATTGGTAGTTTAGTTTAGGCTAGGGTTTTTTTTTATTTTGGGGGGCTTTTTTATTTTGATAGTGCTATTAGATTAGGTGTAATTAGTTTAAATATGTGATAATTTATTTTTTTATTTTGTGTAATTTAGTGTTTGTTTTTATTGTAATTTAGGTAATTGTATTTAATTTATGTAATTTATTTAATTGTAGTGTAAGGTTAGGTGTTAGTGTAAGGCAGGTTAGGTTTTATTTTACAGGTAAATTTGTATTTATTTTAACTAGGTAGCTAGTAAATAGTTAATAACTATTTAGTAACTATTCTACTTAAAATAAATACAAACTTGCCTGTAAAATAAAAATAAACCCTAAGCTAGATAAAATGTAACTATTAGTTATATTGTAGCTAGCTTAGGGTTTGTTTTACAGGTAAGTATTTAGTTTTAGATAGGAATTATTTAGTTAATAGTCGGTTTTATTTAGATTTATTTTAATTATATTTAAGTTAGGGGGTGTTACGGTTAGGGTTAGACTTAGGTTTAGGGGTTAATAAATCTAGTATAGTGGCGGCCACGTAGGGGGCGGAAGATTAGGAGTTCATAAATGTAGGTAGGTGGCGACGATGTTAGGGGTGGCAGATTAGGAGTTAATAATATTTAACTAGTGGCGGGAGTGCGGCGGTTTAGGGGTTAATATGTTTATTCTAGTGACGGCGATGTCGGGAGCAGCAGATTAGGGGTTAATAATTTTATTTTAGTGTTTGCGATGCGGGAGGGCCCCTGTTTAGGGGTTAATAGGTAGTTCATGGGTGTTAGTGTACTTTTTAGCACTACTGCTACAACGCCGTAACATAAAACTCATAACTACTGACTTTCAGTTTACGGTATCGATCTTGGCGGTATAGGGTATACCGCTCACTTTTTGGCCTCCCAGGCAGACGCGTAATACCGGCGCTGTGGAAGTCCCATTGAAAAAAGACTTCGCGCAAATTGCGTAAGTTAATTTGCGTTAAGGCCAAAAAAGTGTGCGGTGCCCCTAAACCTGCAAGACTCGTAATACCAGTGGTAGTGAAAAAGCAGCGTTATGAGGCTTAACGCTGCTTTTTCACTCATACCGCAAAACTCGTAATCTAGTCGTAACATTTTTAATATTAGCTTATTTTACCTAATATTGGCAAAATTTTAGCTGGGTGGTGCGTAAAATCAGCCGGGTGGTGCCCTGGCTGCAAAGGTCCTGCGGAGAACCCTGACTTTATTAGCACCGTTATTATACACCATGCTATTGTGCCTGCAGCTTGATATTAAAGCTATTCTCTTATTTTAACCATTTGCAAGTGCTGGTTAGTGAAGCTCTGCATCTACACACTGGGCGCCGCCATCTTGGAATTTTAGTATACTCACACCATGTGACAGAAGTGGTGGGCACTTACAGATCAAAGATATTGCTTTTTTGGTGACAAGCCTTATTGATCTTTCCAGTTTAGAGTGCACAATATAGAGCGGGAGCTGGTTATTTTTGCAGTGGGTACTTTGATCTTTATTATTCCTGAGACATTTTTATATTAGTTATGTAAATTTTAAACTGCATAAAAGAACTGCAATTATGTAAAGCTTCTGTTTTCCTTTGTGTAAGCTAATAGAAAAGGTAATATTATCACTGATCTGTGACAGCACACTGGTTCTATCACATCATGTGACAATACATACGCTACAAGATGGCGCCGCCCAGTCTAAAGATGCAGAGCGTTACCAACAGGCTTCTGTAATGGGTTAAAATAAGAGAACAGCTTTAAAGAGAGCTGCAGTTACAAGAGGAAAAACACAAGCATGTGGAGTAGTAACCATGTTACTGAAGTTATAACCAGGAGTTTGATGTCCCTTTAACCCTTGCAAATAGGTTAAACACATAGTTGAGTTTCGCACCAGAGCAGCAATGCACTATTGGGACCTAGCTGAACACATCTGGTTTGCCAGTGAAAAGAGGCATATCTGTGTAGCTACCAATCATTAGCTAGTTTAAAGTAGTGCATTGCTGCCCCAGAAACAACCTAGGTATGCTTTTAAACAAAGGATACCAAGAGATCAAAGTAAATTTGATAACAGAAATACATTGAAAAGTCTATTAAAATCGCTTGCTCTGTCTGAATCATGGAAGTTTAATTCTGACTTTCATACCTCTTATTTTATCCTGAGTGCTGCTGTATATATACATCATTGGCATTAGTTCATAGCGACTGGATTATTTGCCAGTGCTTTCTAAATGTCAGCATGAACCTGCACAAACAGCCTAGAATATTTAGTCGCTCTTTTTAGACCTTCTTTCCTGACTTTTGTTATTTAGTTACCTACGTTTATAATTGCATTTTCTGTATTTCCTTAGTAATTGTTATCCCCGGCTGTCCAATATATACAATTTAGACTAATCTTTTTTTTTTTTTATCAAAGCTTTGCTGATCAAAAAAGAGAAAGGAAAAACGTGTAATCAGTTGCAGGTGTGGGTACATTCTTGGTCTGGATCTTCACTGTATTCGGATGCTGCTGTTTACTGGGCTCAGCTGCTTGAGTGAATATTGTGCAATGCTTAATTGATTTAGCAGCTTCCTATGAAATATTGTGATTGTTTCTTAGCCATATTCCTCGGCTTCCAGAAACAAGACAGTTTTTTTTTTTTTTTTTTTTATGGATATCCATGTCTTAGTACAGGTGATGAATCATGGTAACTGAACCAATGCTTAAAGTGACACTGAACCCAAATCTTTTCTTTCATGATTTAGATAGAGCATGACATTTTAAGCAACTTTCTAATTTACTCCTATTATCAAATTTTCTTTATTCTCTTGGTATCTTTATTTGAAATGCAAGAATCTAGGTTTAGATGCCGGACCATTTTTGGTGAACAACCTGGGTTGTCCTTGCTGATTGGTGGAAAAAATTCATCCACCAATCAAAAAGTGCTGTCCAGAGTTCTTAATCCAAAAAAGCTTAGATGGCTTTTATTTCAAATAAAGATAGCAAGAGAACGAAGAAAAATTGATAATAGGAGTAAATTAAAAAGTTGCTTAAAATTGCCTGCTCTATCTGAATCACAAAAGAAAAAAAATGGGTACAGTGTCCCTTTAAAGGGATATGAAACCCAAATTCTTTTTTCTTTCATGATTTAGACAGAGCATGCAATTTTGCCACCAATCAGCAAGCGCTATCCAGCAGCTGAACCAAAAACGAGCTGACTCCTAAGCTTACATTCATGCTTTTTCAAATATAGATACCAAGAGAATGAAGAAAAATTGATAATAGGAGTAAATTAGAAAGTCGTTTAAAATTGCATGCTCTATCTGAATCATGAAAGAAACTAATTTGGGTTTCATATCCCTTTAACCCCTTAATGACCGGACCATTTTTCAATTTTCTTACCCTTAATGACAATGGCTATTTTTACATTTCTGCAGTGTTTGTGTTTAGCTGTAATTTCCCTCTTACTCATTTACTGTACCCACACATATTATATACCGTTTTTCTCGCCATTAAATGGACTTTCTAAGGATACCATTATTTTCATCATATCTTATAATTTCCTATAAAAAAAATATAAAATATGAGGAAAAAATTGAAAAAAACACACTTTTTCTAACTTTGACCCCCAAAATCTGTTACACATCTACAATCACCAAAAAACACCTATGCTAAATAGTTTCTAAATTTTGTCCTGAGTTTAGAAATACCCAATGTTTACATGTTCTTTACTTTTTTTGCAAGTTATAGGGCCATAAATACAAGTAGCACTTTGCTATTTCCAAACAACTTTTTTTCAAAATTAGCGCTAGTTACATTGGAACCCTGATATCTGTCAGGAATACCTGAATATCCCTTGACATGTATATATTTTTTTTTAGAAGACAACCCAAAGTATTGATCTAGGCCCATTTTGGTATATTTCATGCCACCATTTCACCGCCAAATGTCATCAAATAAAAAAAAAAGTTCACTTTTTCACAAATTTTGTCACAAACTTTAGGTTTCCCACTGAAATTATTTACAAACAGCTTCTGCAATTAAGGCACAAATGGTTGTAAATGCTTCTTTGGGATCCCCTTTGTTCAGAAATAGCAGACTTATATGGCTTTGGGGTTGCTTTTTGGTAAGTAGAAGGCCGCTAAATGCTGCTGCGCACCACACGTAAATTATGCCCAGCAGTTAAGGGGTTAAATTAGGTAGCTTGTAGGGAGCTTGCAGGGTTAATTTTAGCTTTAGGGTAGAGATCAGCCTCCCACCTGACACATCCCACCCCCTGATCCCTCCCAAACAGTTCTCTTCCCTCCCCCACCCCACAATTGTCCCCGCCATCTTAAGTACTGGCAGAAAGTCTGCCAGTACTAAATAAAAGGAGTTTTTCTTTTTTTTAATAAAAAAAAATAAAATGTTTTAGCTGTGATGGACTCCTGCCTTAGCCCCAACCTCCATGATCCCCCCCCCCCCCAGCTCTCTAACCCTCTCCCCTACCTAATTGCCGCCATCTTGGGTACTGGCAGCTGTCTGCCAGTACCCAATTTGCCCCCCAAAAAAGTGTTTTTTTTAATCTTTTATTGATAGTTTAAATTTTTCTGTAGTGTAGCAGCCCCCCACAATACCCCAACCCCCTCCCCCTCCCAGATCCTCATATATTTACTTTTTCCCCCCTCTTCCCACTCATTGGTGTCAGTGTGGGTAGCTAATCGCGCGCGCACCCGCGCGCACCCGCGCGCACCCGCGCACGCGCATGCGCGCACCCGCACGCTCCCGGCACCCGGCGTGCACATTGCACTTACAGGAGCCGGATGCCGGGTAGCGATGGGCCGCCCACCCGCCTCCCTGTTGCGCTCCCACCCACCAACGAACCGGCACCATCGCTACCGGTGCAGAGAGGGCCACAGAGTGGCTCTCTCTGCATCGGATGCTTTCTAAAGGGTATTGCAGGATGCCTCAATATCGAGGCATCACTGCAATACCCTGAGAGCTGCTGGAAGCGATTGCGATCGCTTCCAGCACTCTCTTAGACAAGTGACGTACCAGGTACGTCCATTGTCACTAACTGCAAGTTTTTGCAGGACGTACCTGGTACGTCACTTGTCATTAAGGGGTTAAAAAAACATTCGGCCAGATTACGAGTTTTGCGTTAGAGGCTGTGCGGTGCTAACGAGCAGTTTTTTCTCACCTCTCACTTCCCTGCAGCGCTGGTATTATGGGTTTTTATAAACCCGGCGTTAAAAGGTAAGAAGTGAGCGTTGAGCAAAATTGTGCTCCTTACCGCACTTCAATACCAGCGCTGCTGAAGTCAGTGGTGTGCTGGTCGTACGTGCTCATGCACGATTTCCCCATAGCAATCAACGGGGAGAGCCGGTTGAGAAAAAGTCTAACACCTGCCAAAAATCAGCGTAAATCTTAGTAACGCAGCCCCATTGATTCCTATGGGGAAATAAAAGTTATGTTTACACCTAACACCCTAACATGAACCCAGAGTCTAAACACCCCTAATCTTACACTTATTAACCCCTAATCTGCCGCCCCCGACATCGTCGCCACCTACATTATATTTTTTAACCCCTAATCTACCGCTCCAGACATCGCCGCCACTATAATAAACATATTAACCCCTAAACCGCCGCACTCCCGCCTCGCAAACATTAGTTAAATATTATTAACCCCTAATCTGCCGTCCCTAACATCACCGCCACCTACCTACATTTATTAACCCCTAATCTGCCACCCCCAATGTTGCCGCCACTATACTAAATGAATTAACTCCTAAAGTCTAACCCTAACCCTAACACCCCCTAACTTAAATATAATTACAATAAATCTAAATAAAAATTAATATTAATAACTAAATTATTCCTATTTAAAACTAAATACCTGTAAAATAAACCCTAAGCTAGCTACAATATAACTAATAGTTATACATTGTAGCTAGCTTAGGGTTTATTTTTATTTTACAGGCAAGTTTGTATTTATTTTAACTAGTTAGAATAGTTATTAAATAGTTATTAACTATCTAATAACTACCTAGCTAAAATAAATACAAAAGTACCTGTAAAATAAAACCTAACCTAAGTTACACTAACATCTTACACTACACTATAATTAAATAAATTAACTAAATTAAATACAATTCGCTACAGTAGAAAAAAACCAAACACTAAATTACAGATCTTTAAACTAATTACACCTAATAGCCCTATCAAAATAAAAAAAAAGCCCCCCCCAAAAAATAAAAAAAAGCCCTAGGGGGGTAGTTATCAACGTGTCTATTTTTCCTGGCTTCGCCGACCCAATACGCGCGCCTAAGCTCGCCTCACATCGCCGCCGCGGACCTGCAAAAATTCGCCTAAGTTATCAAAAAAGCTGTCAAAAAGCTGCGCACCAAGTACGGGGCGATGAGCAGCGGACTGTGAGAGTTATCACTGATCCGATCTCGCTGCTCTTCGGCTTTTTTACAGCTTTCTTGCTAGCCTGTCACTAAGCACTGCACTCACACTAACTATACTGTTCTACCCCCTATACCGGAGCCCCCCGCAACTAAATAAAGTTAGTAACCCCTAAACCGCCGCTCCTAGACCCGGCCGCAACTCTTATAAATGTATTAACCCCTAAACCGCCGCTCCCGGACACCGCTGCCACCTACATTATACCTAGTAACCCCTATCCTGCCCCCCTATACCGTCGCCCTCTATAATAAAGTTATTAACCCCTATCCTGCTGATCCCGCACCTCGCCGCAACTAAATAAATAGTTTAACCCCTAAACCGCCGCTCCCTGACCCTGCCGCAACCTATATTAAATTTATTAACCCCTATCCTGCCCCCCCTACACCGTCGCCACCTATAATAAATTTATTAACCCCTATCCTGCCGCCCACTACACCGCCGCCACTGTAATAAATTTATTAACCCCTAAACCTAAGTCTAACACTAACCCTAACACCCCCTAACTTAAATATTAATTAAATAAATCTAAATAATATTTCTATTATGAACTAAATTAATCCTATTTAAAACTAAATACTTACCTTTAAAATAAACCCTAATATAGCTACAATATAAATAATAATTATATTGTAGCTATCTTAGGATTTATTTTTATTTTACAGGCAAATTTCAATTTATTTTAACTAGGTACAATAGCTATTAAATAGTTATTAACTATTTAATAGCTTACCTAGCTAAAATAAAGAGAAATTAACCTGTAAAATAAAAACTAACCTAAGTTACAATTACACCTAACACTACACTATACTTAAATAAATTATTCCTATTTAAAACTAAATACTTACCTGTAAAATAAACCCTAAGATAGCTACAATGTAATTAATAATTACATTGTAGCTATCTTAGGGTTTATATTTATTTTACAGGTAACTTTGTATTTATTTTAGCTAGTTAGAATAGTTATTAAATAGTTATTAACTATTTAATAACTACCTAGCTAAAAGAAATACAAAATTACCTGTAAAATAAATCCTAACCTAAGTTACAATTAAACCTAACACTACACTATCATTAAATAAATTAACTACAAATAACTACAATTAAATACAATTACATAAACTAACTAAAGTACAAAAAATAAAAAAGAACTAAGTTACAAAAAAAAAAAATAGGTTACAAACATTTAAAAAATATTACAACAATTTTAAGCTAATTACACCTAATCTAAGCCCCCTAATAAAATAACAACCCCCCCCAAAATAAAAAAATGCCCTACCCTATTCTAAACTAAAAAAGTTCAAAGCTCTTTTACCTTACCAGCCCTTAAAAGGGCCTTTTGTGGGGCATGCCCCAAAGAATTCAGCTCTTTTGCCTGTAAAAGAAAAATACAACCCCCCCAACATTAAAACCCACCACCCACATACCCCTAATCTAACCCAAACCCCCCTTAAAATAACCTAACACTAATCCCCTGAAGATCATCCTACCTTGAATCGTCTTCACTCAGCCGAGCAGCGATGGAACCGAAGAGGACATCCGGAGCCGCAGAAGTTATCCTCCAAGGGGCGCTGAAGAAGTCTTCTATCCGGGTGATGTCATCATCCAAGAGGCGCTGAAGAAGTCTTCTATCCGGGCGATGTCATCTTCCAAGAGGCGCTGAAGAAGTCTTCTATCCGGGCGATGTCATCTTCCAAGAGGTGCTGAAAAAGTCTTCTATCCGGGCGATGTCATCTTCCAAGCCGGGTCTTCAATCTTCATCCCGCCGACGCGGAACATCCTTCTTTACCGACAGACTACCGACGAATGAAGACTCCTTTAAGGGACGTCATCCAAGATGGCGTCCCTTCAATTCCGATTGGCTGATAGGATTCTATCAGCCAATCGGAATTAAGGTAGGAAAAATCTGATTGGCTGATTGAATCAGCCAATCAGATTCAAGTTCAATCCGATTGGCTGATCCAATCAGCCAATCAGATTGAGCTCACATTCTATTGGCTGTTCCGATCTTCTTACTGAATGAAGGTTCCTTTAAATGACGTCATCCAAGATGGCGTCCCTTAGATTCCGATTGGCTGATAGAATTCTATCTGCCAATCGGAATTAAGGTAGTAAAAACCCCATTGGCTGATGCTATCAGCCAATAGGATTGAAGTTCAATCCTATTAGCTGATCCAATCAGCCAATAGGATTGAGCTCGCATTCTATTGGCTGTTCCAATCAGCCAATGGAATGCAAGCTCAATCCTATTGGCTGATTTCATCAGCCAATAGAATTTTTTCTACCTTAATTCCGATTGGCTGATAGAATTCTATCAGCCAATCGGAATCTAAGGGACGCCATTCTGTAGAGAACACATTCTCGTTATAGGTCTGTGACATGAAGATATGGACACTGCACAGATGAAGTAAAAAAAAAAAAAAAGAGAAAATGGTAAAAAATTTTTTAAAATGATGAATAATGCATATCACAATGATTTCTATAAAGTATAACCCACTCCTTGTTCTCCCCAGGACATTTTAGTGGATCCAACACTCGGCTGATTTTACTGACCACCCGGCTAAAATTTTAACCAATGTTAAAGTGATAGACTAAAAAAAAGTGGTCTTTGATTGATCACTTATTTAAAAAAGGGTACTAAACTCACCCCTTTCTGTGCCATGGCTCCTCACTAAACTGAGCTTCTCCGGCCACGGCACAGCACTCTTCTCTCAGTGAGGGGATGTTTTAACCTGTGAACTAATAGCCGTGCTAGTCATCTGATCGTGTTTTGTATGCTAGCACGGTTATTGGTTTAGAGTTGGAAACGTCACCTTATTGGTAAAGCGTGCTGTGCTATGGGCAGCAGCACAGGCAGGGCGAGCTTAGCAACCTTTTTTTACTAACTCTTCACTGAAAGTCCTTTATTTTTAGTGATTGTAAATCCTAGCTTTTTTTTGTTTGTTTTTTAAACGCCCGGATTTACCATCACTATAAACTAAAATTAGCTAATACTAAAAAGGTTGAATTTTTATTGCACAAATTATCATTAAATACGTCTATGTTAAATTATGCAATTATTTTGTGCTTTGGATAGCTGTAAATTATATAATATTACACTACCCCCACCTGGCTACTTCACAATGCCACACACCTGGGTGGCAACATTTTCTGCAGAGAACACTGCGACTACTTGGTGCTTTTTTATTACAACAATCAAACAGACTGTTTAATATCCCTTTAATAATATTGCTGTTAATACCCTGAAATAGATTGCTAATTAAGTGCAAATAGACCCAAACACATCTTACACAAACATTCAAATAAGATGTAGATGGAAGATGTCAGCAAACTGCTTTTACAAGGAAATAAACGTTATAGTAGAATGCTGGGGGTGTGTAGATCTGTTTTGTATTTTAATTCTCATGGCATTATAAGCTGCCGTTAGGACGTTCCATCACCATTAGGACGGCATGGAACGTCCTAGCCGTTTGGTTGTCCTGAAGCCATAGCAGCTTCCTAAATGGGATCGCGGGCTAGAGGTTGTGCCTAGCGTCATAGACACTCCCCCTGACCCTATACCATTATTGAAATCATGCAATCGCGTGAACGATTGCGTAATTTCAATTTTTACTTATTTGTTTACATCAGAACTTGTTCCCATGTAGACAAATAAGTCCCGGCAGGAAGGGGTTAAAAAATAACTGCTTTTTTTTCTAGTAATGTAAAGAACTATGGCCTAGATTTGGAGTTTGGCGGTAGCGTGAAAACCAGCGTTAAAGGCTCCTAACGCTGGTTTTAGGCTACCGCCGGTATTTGGAGTCAGTCAAAAAAGGGTCTAACGCTCACTTTTCAGCCGCGACTTTTCCATACCGCAGATCCCCTTACGTCAATTGCGTATCCTATCTTTTCAATGGGATCTTCCTAACTCCGGTATTTAGAGTCGTGTCTGAAGTGAGCGTTAGAAATCTAACGACCAAACTCCAGCCGCAGAAATAAGTCAGTAGTTAAGAGCTTTCTGGGCTAACGCCGGTTCATAAAGCTCTTAACTACTGTGCTCTAAAGTACACTAACACCCATAAACTACCTATGTACCCCTAAACCGAGGTCCCCCCACATCGCCGCCACTCGATTAAATATTTTTAACCCCTAATCTGCCGACCGCCACCTACGTTATCCTTATGTACCCCTAATCTGCTGCCCCTAACACCGCCGACCCCTATATTATATTTATTAACCTCTAATCTGCCCCCCACAACGTCGCCGCCAGCTACCTACAATAATTAACCCTTAATCTGCCGACCGGAGCTCACCGCTATTCTAATAAATTTTTTAACCCCTAAAGCTAATTCTAACCCTAACACCCCCCTAAGTTAAATATAATTTTATTACAGGCAACTTTGTAATTATTTTAACCAGGTACAATAGCTATTAAATAGTTAAGAACTATTTAATATTTACCTAGTTAAAATAATTACAAAATTACCTGTAAAATAAACCCTAACCTAAGTTACAATTAAACCTAACACTACACTATCAATAAATTAATTAAATAAACTACCTACAATTACCTACAATTAAACCTAACACTACACTATCAATAAATTAATTAAATACAATACCTACAATTATCTATAATTAAATAAACTAACTAAAGTACAAAAAATAAAAAAGAACTAAGTTACAAAAAATAAAAAAATATTTACAAACATAAGAAAAATCTTACAACAATTTTAAACTAATTACACCTACTCTAAGCCCCCTAATAAAATAACAAAGCCCCCCAAAATAAAAAAATGCCCTACCCTATTCTAAATTACTAAAGTTCAAAGCTCTTTTACCTTACCAGCCCTGAACAGGGCCCTTTGCGGGCATTCCCCAAGAAATTCAGCTCTTTTGCCTGTAAAAAAACACATACAATACCCCCCCCCAACATTACAACCCACCACCCACATACCCCTAATCTAACCCAAACCCCCCTTAAATAAACCTAACACTAAGCCCCTGAAGATCTTCCTACCTTATCTTCACCATACCAGGTTCACCGATCCGTCCAGAGTCTTGATCCAAGCCCAAGCGGGGGGCTGAAGAGTGATGTCCATCCTCGGGCTGAAGTCTGGATCCAAGCGGCGGCTGAAGAAATCCATCATCGGGCTGAAGTCGGAAGTCCATCATCGGGATGAAGTCTTCTATCAAGCCGCATCTTCAATCTTCTTTCTTCTGGAGCGGAGCGGAGCCATCTTCTTCCAAGCCGACGCGGAAAATCCTCTTCAACTGACGACTAGACGACGAATGACGGTTCCTTTAAGGGACGTCATCCAAGATGCAAGCATCCGATCAGCCAATAGAATGCAAGCTCAATCTGATTGGCTGATCGGATCAGCCAATCGGATTGAACTTGATTCTGATTGGCTGATTCCATCAGCCAATCAGAATATTCCTACCTTAATTCCGATTGGCTGATAGAATCCTATCAGCCAATCGGAATTCGAGGGACGCCATCTTGGATGACGTCCCTTAAAGGAACCGTCATTCGTCGTCTAGTCGTCGGTTGAAGAGGATGTTCCGCGTCGGCTTGGAAGAAGATGGCTCCGCTCCAGAAGAAAGAAGATTGAAAATGCGGCTTGATAGAAGACTTCATCCCGATGATGGACTTCCGACTTCAGCCCGATGATGGATTTCTTCAGCCGCCGCTTGGATCCAGACTTCAGCCCGAGGATGGACATCACTCTTCAGCCCCCCGCTTGGGCTTGGATCAAGACTCTGGACAGATCGGTGAACCTGGTATGGTGAAGATAAGGTAGGAAGATCTTCAGGGGCTTAGTGTTAGGTTTATTTAAGGGGGGTTTGGGTTAGATTAGGGGTATGTGGGTGGTGGGTTGTAATGTTGGGGGGGGGGTATTGTATGTGTTTTTTTTACAGGCAAAAGAGCTGAATTCTTTGGGGCATGCCCCGCAAAGGGCCCTGTTCAGGGCTGGTAAGGTAAAAGAGCTTTGAACTTTAGTAATTTAGAATAGGGTAGGGCATTTTTTTTTATTTTGGGGGTCTTTGTTATTTTATTAGGGGGCTTAGAGTAGGTGTAATTAGTTTAAAATTGTTGTAATTTTTTCTAATGTTTGTAAATATTTTTTTATTTTTTGTAACTTAGTTCTTTTTTATTTTTTGTACTTTAGTTAGTTTATTTAATTGTATTTATTTGTAGGAATTGTATTTAATTTATTTATTGATAGTGTAGTGTTAGGTTTAATTGTAGATAATTGTAGGTATTTTATTTAATTAATTTAATGATAGTGTAGTGTTAGGTTTAATTGTAACTTAGGTTAGGATTTATTTTACAGGTAATTTTGTTATTATTTTAACTAGGTAACTATTAAATAGTTCTTAACTATTTAATAGCTATTGTACCTGGTTAAAATAATTACAAAGTTGCCTGTAAAATAAATATTAATCCTAAAATAGCTACAATGTAATTATTATTTATATTGTAGCTATATTAGGGTTTATTTTACAGGTAAGTATTTAGCTTTAAATAGGAATAAGTTATTTAATAAGAGTTAATTAATTTCGTTAGATTTAAATTATATTTAATTTAGGGGGGTGTTAGTGTTAGGGTTAGACTTAGCTTTAGGGGTTAATACATTTATTAGAATAGTGGTGAGCTCCAGTCGGCAGATTAGGGGTTAATGTTTGAAGTTAGGTGTCGGCGATGTAAGGGAGGGCAGATTAGGGGTTAATACTATTTATTATAGGGTTAGTGAGGCGGATTAGGGGTTAATAACTTTATTATAATAGCGGTGCGGTTCGGTCGGCAGATTAGGGGTTAATAAGTGTAGGCAGGTGGAGGCGACATTGTGGGGGGCAGATTAGGGGTTAATAAATATAATATAGGGGTCGGCGGTGTTAGGGGCAGCAGATTAGGGGTACATAGGGATAATGTAAGTAGCGGCGGTTTACGGAGCGGCAGATTAGGGGTTAAAAATAATATGCAGGGGTCAGCGATAGCGGGGGCGGCAGATTAGAGGTTAATAAGTGTAAGGTTAGGGGTGTTTAGACTCGGGGTACATGTTAGGGTGTTAGATGCAGACATAGGAAGTGTTTCCCCATAGAGAACAATGGGGCTGCGTTAGGAGCTGAACGCAGCTTTTTTGCAGGTGTTAGGTTTTTTTTCATCTCAAACAGCCCCATTGTTTCCTATGGGGGAATCGTGCACAAGCACGTTTTTTAGGCTGGCCGCGTCCGTAAGCAACTCTGGTATCGAGAGTTGCAGTGGCGTTAAATATGCCTGTACGCTCCCTTTTTGGAGCCTAACGCAGCCATTCTGTGGACTCTCAATACCAGAGTTATTTTAAAGGTGCGGCCAGAAAAAAGCCAGCGTTAGCTACACGGGTCGTTACCGACAAAACTCTAAATCTAGCCGTATGTGTGTTATTTTTATGTTGCTATTAATATTCTGTAGTGGGCCATTGTTTGCAGATTTGCCTTATCTGCATTCAGTGAAACATTATTTCAAAATTAAATTCTTGCAAATCAAACAATACTACTAGGTGGTTTAGGTATTTAATATTATTGTTCATATAAATATTTATTTATATTTAGCCATTTGATGGAGGTTGGAAAGGAATATGTGTCACAGCACTGTTAGATGCCACACAGCCATTGGCTGCACACTCTAGTGACCTATTTATATAAAACCGTTCCTAATTGGCCACAGCCGAGAATATGGCAGCTCCCATTGTTTTATAGACACTAAAACTTTACACTTATTTTGTCAATATTTAAACGGTGCTCTGACAAAATGCAGAAGGACATTTGGCAGAAGGTCATTTGGCAGACGGACATTTGGCCGATGGACATTTGGCTGACAGACAGAAAGCTAAAGAATGTTCCGATTTCGGCCGAGGGCAGATACGTTCCAGAGTGCCCTGTTCTAATCAGAGCCTCGGGCGCCGCAACTGCCTCTGGGAACCTTACCATGGGTCCCAGGCCGCACGTCTTGTAATTCTCTGTCTGGGAAATTATCTATCTATCTATCTATCAAATCTATCTATTTATCTATCAAATCTATCTATCGTATCTATCAAATGTATCTATTGCATCTATTGATCTATCTATCTAATCTATGTATCTATCTATCTATCAAATCTATCTATCTCGTGGCCGGACTGTTATCTGACAGCCACTTGTGTTTCGGCCAAATGTCCGTCGGCCAAATGTCTGTCTGCCAAATGTCCGTCGGCTAAAAGTCCGGCCACGATTTAAACAGCTAATGCAGCTTTAAAAAATACATCTACAGTGTATTCTCAGACTAATCTTTTCTTTGAATACATCATTCTATCTAGTACTTATTTAGTGTTTAATGTCCCTTTTAATTTGTTTTGTTCTGTTGGTATCGTAAGTAGCCTCAGTTGCCGTATATCATAGGATATTTGGCAGTAACTAATCTAAGGATGTTTCTTCTGCTAAAACATTTATATACTTACGTAGCAGAAAGTAAAAGTAGACTTTATATGATCATGACTACGTTCTCTGTTACTCTGCAATTTAATGCACACATGTAATCTATTAAAACTGTCTCGGTAGGATCAATTCATTATGATAGCCATGTGTTGGCCAGCCTGGTGCATACTTCTGTTGTGAACTACTTAAGTGTAATAACCCTATTTAGGTTGTAGGTGGCGCTGCTTCATTTAATTCCAGAATTCATGCTTAAAATCTTCATTCCAGAACACCTGTTGAATGGATAGCTTTGTTTAACTACATCTTCCATTGTTGGTGCATTTAGTCTCACTGTCGTCTGAGCTGACCTTGTAATATTTATGTAACTAGGGAAAGTATATTGTGTGCTCCTGAGCTAACATATACAGAAGCATATGTATTGTTCTGCTAATATTTTATATAGTACTTTTATTGTCTAAAACGGTAGCTCAAGCTGGAACAAGTGGGCTGTAGTTTTTTTTTACTTTTGAAGGCAAGCAGTTATAGTTCTTTGCCATCAGATCCTAATGTAGTGTTGTAATTCAGAAAACTGTTAACACTTAGAAGTTAGAAGTTAATCCTTTTAATCCACTGGTTTTCAGACCTATCTGAACTAGAGCACAGGTGAAATAATCAGCTGATTTGTAAACATAGGCCTAGATTTAGGCGTTAGAGGCTCCTAACGCTGGTTTTAGGCTACCGCCGGTATTTGGAGTCACTCAAAATAGGGTCTAACGCTCACTTTTCAGCCGCGACTTTTCCATACCGCAGATCCCCTTACGTAAATTGCGTATCCTATCTTTTCAATGGGATCTTCCTAACTCCGGTATTTAGAGTCGTTTCTGAAGTGAGCGTTAGAGCTCTAACGACAAAACTCCAGCCGCAGAAAAAAAGCAGGAGTTAAGAGCTTTCTGGGCTAACGCCGGTTCATAAAGCTCTTAACTACTGTACCCTAAAGTACACTAATACACATAAACTACCTATGCACCCCTAAACCGAGGTCCCCCCACATCGCCGCCACTCCAATTTTTTTTTTAACCCCTAATCTGCCGACCGCAAAGCGCCGCCAGCTAAGTTATCCCTATGTACCCCTAATCTGCTGCCCCTAACCCCGCCGACCCCTGTATTATATTTATTAACCCCTAACCTGCCCCCCACAACGTCGCCGCCAGCTACTTACAATAATTAACCCCTAATCTGCCGACCGCAAAGCGCCGCCACCTACATTATAGCTATGTACCCCTAATCTGCTCCCCCTAACACCGCCGACCCCTGTATTATATTTATTAACCCCTAATCTGCCCCCCTCAACGTCGCCTCCACCTGCCTACACTGATTAACCCCTAATCTGCCGAGCGGACCGCACCGCTACAATAATAAAGTTATTAACCCCTAATCCGCCTCACTAACCCTATCATAAATAGTATTAACCCCTAATCTGCCCTCCCTAACATCGCCGACACCTAACTTCAATTATTAACCCCTAATCTGCCGACCGGAGCTCACCGCTACTATAATAAATGGATTAACCCCTAAAGCTAAGTCTAACCCTAACACTAACACCCCCCTAACTTAAATATAATTTACATCTAATGAAATTAATTATCTCTTATTAAATAAATTATTCCTATTTAAAGCTAAATACTTACCTGTAAAAGAAATCCTAATATAGCTACAATATAAATTATAATTATATTGTAGCTATTTTAGGATTAATATTTATTTTACAGGCAACTTTGTATTTATTTTAACCAGGTACAATAGCTATTAAATAGTTAAGAACTATTTAATAGTTACCTAGTTAAAATAATAACAAAATTACCTGTAAAATAAATCCTAACCTTAGTTATAATTAAACCTAACACTACCCTATCAATAAATTAATTAAATAAAATACCTACAATTACCTACAATAAAACCTAACACTACACTATCAATAAATAAATTAAATACAATTCCTACAAATAACTACAATGAAATAAACTAACTAAAGTACAAAAAATAAAAAAGAACTAAGTTACAAAAAATAAAAAAATATTTACAAACATCAGAAAAATATTACAACAATTTTAAACTAATTACACCTACTCTAAGCCCCCTAATAAAATAACAAAGACCCCCAAAATAAAAAAATGCCCTACCCTATTCTAAATTAATAAAGTTAAAAGCTCTTTTACCTTACCAGCCCTGAACAGGGCCCTTTGCGGGGCATGCCCCAAGAAAATCAGCTCTTTTGCCTGTAAAAAAAAAACATACAATACCCCCCCCCCCAACATTACAACCCACCACCCACATACCCCTAATCTAACCCAAACCCCCCTTAAATAAACCTAACACTAAGCCCCTGAAGATCTTCCTACCTTGTCTTCACCTCAACAGGTATCACCGATCCGTCCTGGCATCCGGTGCTGAAGAGGTCCAGAAGAGGCTCCAAAGTCTTCCTCCTATCCGGCAAGAAGAGGACATCCGGACCGGCAAACATCTTCATCCAAGCGGCATCTTCGATCTTCTTCCATCCGGTGCGGAGCGGGTCCATCTTGAAGCAGCCGACGCGGATCCATCCTCTTCTTTCGGCGTCTCCCGACGAATGACGGTTCCTTTAAGGGACGTCATCCAAGGTGGCGTCCCTCGAATTCCGATTGGCTGATAGGATTCTATCAGCCAATCGGAATTAAGGTAAGAATATTCTGATTGGCTGATGGAATCCTCTTATATATATATTTATTAACCTCTAATCTGCCCCCCACAACGTCGCCGCCAGCTACCTACAATAATTAACCCTTAATCTGCCGACCGGAACAAAGACCCCCAAAATAAAAAAATGCCCTACCCTATTCTAAATTACAAAAGTTCAAAGCTCTTTTACCTTACCAGCCCTGAACAGGGCCCTTTGCGGGGCATTCCCCAAGAAATTCAGCTCTTTTGCCTATAAAAAAACACATACAATACCCCCCCCCAACATTACAACCCACCACCCACATACCCCTAATCTAACCCAAACCCCCCTTAAATAAACCTAACACTAAGCCCCTGAAGATCTTCCTACCTTATCTTCACCATACCAGGTTCACCGATCCGTCCAGAGTCTTGATCCAAGCCCAAGCGGGGGGCTGAAGAGTGATGTCCATCCTCGGGCTGAAGTCTGGATCCAAGCGGCGGCTGAAGAAATCCATCATCGGGCTGAAGTCGGAAGTCCATCATCGGGATGAAGTCTTCTATCAAGGCGCATCTTCAATCTTCTTTCTTCTGGAGCGGAGCGGAGCCATCTTCTTCCAAGCCGACGCGGAAAATCCTCTTCAACTGACGACTAGACGACGAATGACGGTTCCTTTAAGGGACGTCATCCAAGATGGCGTCCCTCGAATTCCGATTGGCTGATAGGATTCTATCAGCCAATCGGAATTAAGGTAGGAATATTCTGATTGGCTGATGGAATCAGCCTATCAGAATCAAGTTCAATCCGATTGGCTGATCCGATCAGCCAATCAGACTGAGCTCGCATTCTATTGGCTGTTCCGATCAGCCAATAGAATGCAAGCTCAATCTGATTGGCTGATCGGATCAGCCAATCGGATTGAACTTGATTCTGATTGGCTGATTCCATCAGCCAATCAGAATATTCCTACCTTAATTCCGATTGGCTGATAGAATCCTATCAGCCAATCGGAATTCGAGGGACGCCATCTTGGATGACGTCCCTTAAAGGAACCGTCATTCGTCGTCTAGTCGTCGGTTGAAGAGGATGTTCCGCGTCGGCTTGGAAGAAGATGGCTCCGCTCCAGAAGAAAGAAGATTGAAAATGCGGCTTGATAGAAGACTTCATCCCGATGATGGACTTCCGACTTCAGCCCGATGATGGATTTCTTCAGCCGCCGCTTGGATCCAGACTTCAGCCCGAGGATGGACATCACTCTTCAGCCCCCCGCTTGGGCTTGGATCAAGACTCTGGACGGATCGGTGAACCTGGTATGGTGAAGATAAGGTAGGAAGATCTTCAGGGGCTTAGTGTTAGTAGTGTTAGGTTTATTTAAGGGGGGTTTGGGTTAGATTAGGGGTATGTGGGTGGTGGGTTGTAATGTTGGGGGGGGGGGGTATTGTATGTGTTTTTTTTACAGGCAAAAGAGCGGAATTCTTTGGGGCATGCCCCGCAAAGGGCCCTGTTCAGGGCTGGTAAGGTAAAAGAGCTTTGAACTTTAGTAATTTAGAATAGGGTAGGGCATTTTTTTTTATTTTGGGGGTCTTTGTTATTTTATTAGGGGGCTTAGAGTAGGTGTAATTAGTTTAAAATTGTTGTAATTTTTTCTAATGTTTGTTAATATTTTTTTATTTTTTGTAACTTAGTTCTTTTTTATTTTTTGTACTTTAGTTAGTTTATTTAATTGTATTTATTTGTAGGAATTGTATTTAATTTATTTATTGATAGTGTAGTGTTAGGTTTAATTGTAGATAATTGTAGGTATTTTATTTAATTAATTTAATGATAGTGTAGTGTTAGGTTTAATTGTAACTTAGGTTAGGATTTATTTTACAGGTAATTTTGTTATTATTTTAACTAGGTAACTATTAAATAGTTCTTAACTATTTAATAGCTATTGTACCTGGTTAAAATAATTACAAAGTTGCCTGTAAAATAAATATTAATCCTAAAATAGCTACAATGTAATTATTATTTATATTGTAGCTATATTAGGGTTTATTTTACAGGTAAGTATTTAGCTTTAAATAGGAATAAGTTATTTAATAAGAGTTAATTAATTTCGTTAGATTTAAATTATATTTCTTCTGTTATGTGTGATCAGTCCACGGGTCATCATTACTTCTGGGATATAACTCCTCCCCAACAGGAAATGCAAGAGGATTCACCCAGCAGAGCTGCATATAGCTCCTCCCCTCTACGTCAGTCCCAGTCATTCTCTTGCACCCAACGACTAGATAGGATGTGTGAGAGGACTATGGTGATTATACTTAGTTTTTATGACTTCAATCAAAAGTTTGTTATTTTACAATAGCACCGGAGCGTGTTATTACTTCTCTGACAGAGTTTGAGGATGAATCTGCCAGAGTTTTTTACTATGATTTTAACCGGAGTTGTTAAGATCATATTGCTGTTCTCGGCCATCTGAGGGAGGTAAAGGCTTCAGATCAGGGGACAGCGGGCAGATGAATCTGCATTGAGGTATGTAGCAGTTTTTATTTTCTGAATGGAATTGATGAGAAAATCCTGCCATACCGTTAAAATGACATGTATGTATACACTTCAGTATTCTGGGGATGGTATTTCACCGGAACTACTCTGTTAAAGGTCACTAATCCTTTTAATAACTATTTATCATGTTAAACGTTTTTGCTGGAATGTAGAATCGTTTTACATTGCTGAGGTACTGTGTGAATAAATATTAATGGGCATTATTTTCCACTTGGCAGCCTTTTTTTGCTTTTATTTGTGACAGTTTCGTTTCTCTTCACTGCTGTGTGGGAGAGGGAGGGGCCGTTTTTGGCGCTCTTTGCTACGCATCAAAAAATTCCAGTCAATTACTTTTATATTTCCTGCATGATCCGGTTCATCTCTGACAGATCTCAGGGGTCTTCAAACTTCTTTGAAGGGAGGTAAATTCTCTCAGCAGAGCTGTGAGAATTCTTATAGTGACTGTGAATAAAAACGTTGCTTTGTATTTTTTATGTCAAATTTAATTATTGTTATTTTACTGATGGGAACAAACCTTTGCTAAAAGTTGTGTTGTTTTAAAGTTTGATGCTATAACTGTTTTTCAGTTCATTATTTCAACTGTCATTTAATCGTTTAGTACCTCTTTGAGGCACAGTACGTTTTTGCTAAAAAAGATTATAACCAAGTTGTAAGTTTTTTTGCTAGTGTGTTAAACATGTCTGACTCAGAGGAAGATATCTGTGTCATTTGTTCCAATGCCAAGGTGGAGCCCAATAGAAATTTATGTACTAACTGTATTGATGCTACTTTAAATAAAAGTCAATCTGTACAATGTGAACAAATTTCACCAAACAGCGAGGGGAGAGTTATGCCGACTAACTCGCCTCACGCGGCAGTACCTGCATCTCCCGCCCGGGAGGTGCGTGATATTATGGCGCCTAGTACATCTGGGCGGCCATTACAGATAACATTACAAGATATGGCTACTGTTATGACTGAAGTTTTGTCTAAATTACCAGAACTAAGAGGCAAGCGTGATCACTCTGGGGTGAGAACAGAGTGCGCTGACAATACTAGGGCCATGTCTGATACTGCGTCACAGCTCGCAGAGCATGAGGACGGAGAGCTTCATTCTGTGGGTGACGGTTCTGATCCAAACAGATTGGATTCAGATATTTCAAATTTTAAATTTAAATTGGAAAACCTCCGTGTATTACTAGGGGAGGTCTTAGCAGCTCTTAATGATTGTAACACCGTTGCAATACCAGAGAAACTGTGTAGGTTGGATAAATACTTTGCGGTACCGGCGAGTACTGACGTTTTTCCTATACCTAAGAGACTAACTGAAATTGTTACTAAGGAGTGGGATAGACCCGGTGTGCCGTTCTCACCCCCTCCAATATTTAGAAAGATGTTTCCAATAGACGCCACCACTCGGGACTTATGGCAAACGGTCCCTAAGGTGGAGGGAGCAGTTTCTACTTTAGCTAAGCGTACCACTATCCCGGTGGAGGATAGCTGTGCTTTTTCAGATCCAATGGATAAAAAATTAGAGGGTTACCTTAAGAAAATGTTTGTTCAACAAGGTTTTATATTGCAACCCCTTGCATGTATCGCGCCGATTACGGCTGCGGCAGCATTTTGGATTGAGTCTCTGGAAGAGAACCTTAGTTCATCTACGCTAGACGACATTACGGACAGGCTTAGAGTCCTTAAACTAGCTAATTCTTTCATTTCGGAGGCCGTAGTTCATTTAACCAAACTTACGGCTAAGAACTCAGGATTCGCCATACAGGCACGTAGGGCGCTGTGGCTAAAATCCTGGTCAGCCGATGTTACTTCTAAGTCCAAATTACTTAATATACCTTTCAAGGGGCAGTCTTTATTTGGGCCCGGTTTGAAAGAAATTATCGCTGACATTACAGGAGGTAAGGGCCACGCCCTACCTCAAGACAAAGCCAAAGCTAAGGCTAGACAGTCTAGTTTTCGTCCCTTTCGGAATTTCAAAACAGGAGCAGCGTCAACCTCCACTGCACCAAAACAGGAGGGAGCTGTTGCTCGTTACAGGCAAGGCTGGAAGCCTAACCAGTCCTGGAACAAGAGCAAGCAGGCCAGGAAACCTGCTGCTGCCCCAAAGACAGCATGAATCGAGAGCCCCCGATCCGGGACCGAATCTAGTGGGGGGCAGACTTTCTCTCTTCGCCCAGGCCTGGGCAAGAGATGTTCAGGATCCCTGGGCACTAGAGATCATATCTCAGGGATACCTTCTAGACTTCAAATTATCTCCCCCAAGAGGGAGATTTCATCTGTCAAGGTTGTCAACAAACCAGATAAAGAAAGAGGCGTTTCTACGCTGTGTACAAGACCTGTTATTAATGGGAGTGATCCATCCGGTTCCGCGGTCGGAACAAGGACAAGGGTTCTACTCAAACCTGTTTGTGGTTCCCAAAAAAGAGGGAACTTTCAGGCCAATCTTAGATTTAAAGATTCTAAACAAATTCCTAAGAGTTCCATCCTTCAAAATGGAAACTATTCGGACAATCTTACCCATGATCCAAAAGGGTCAGTACATGACCACAGTGGATTTAAAAGATGCTTACCTTCACATACCGATCCACAAAGATCATCACCGGTATCTAAGGTTTGCCTTCTTAGACAGGCACTACCAGTTTGTAGCTCTTCCATTCGGATTGGCTACGGCTCCAAGAATCTTCACAAAGGTTCTGGGTGCCCTTCTGGCGGTACTAAGACCGCGAGGGATTTCGGTAGCTCCGTACCTAGACGACATTCTAATACAAGCTTCAAGCTTTCAGACTGCCAAGTCTCATACAGAGTTAGTTCTGGCATTTCTAAGGTCGCATGGATGGAAAGTGAACGAAAAGAAGAGTTCTCTTTTTCCTCTCACAAGAGTTCCATTCTTGGGAACTCTTATAGATTCTGTAGAAATGAAGATTTACCTGACAGAAGACAGGTTGACAAAGCTTCAAAATGCATGCCGTGTCCTTCATTCCATTCAACACCCGTCAGTAGCTCAATGCATGGAGGTGATCGGCTTAATGGTAGCGGCAATGGACATAGTACCTTTTGCACGCCTACACCTCAGACCGCTGCAATTGTGCATGCTAAGTCAGTGGAATGGGGATTACTCAGATTTGTCCCCTACTCTGAATCTGAATCAAGAGACCAGAAATTCTCTTCTATGGTGGCTTTATCGGCCACACCTGTCCAGGGGGATGCCATTCAGCAGGCCAGACTGGACAATTGTAACAACAGACGCCAGCCTACTAGGTTGGGGCGCTGTCTGGAATTCTCTGAAGGCTCAGGGACTATGGAATCAGGAGGAGAGTCTCCTTCCAATAAACATTCTGGAATTGAGAGCAGTTCTCAATGCCCTTCTGGCTTGGCCCCAATTAACAACTCGGGGGTTCATCAGGTTTCAGTCGGACA